>NW_018164549.1:6359130-6366400 GCF_001263595.1 Phalaenopsis equestris | reverse complement strand
AGGAATGCCACTAATTTTTGGTCCTCTGAGGGTTCTAGACAATCGAGAGGACTACCAAAGGAGGCGGCAATTTGTCCTACAGTTGGCCCAACTGAGGTGGCTGGCATGTCAAAGTCGGCATGTTCGACAGGACTTCAGCTTCATGAGGCTAAGGCTTCACTGATTCAGGAGGCTAATCCCAATCGCCCTTGGGATGTTGGCTGGAAAATGGGAATAAAACTCGCAATGAAGCCCACCCAGAAGTCCATTCTCGATGAAGTATCGACACGTCAGGCTGAAGTGTTTGTTATTCAAGAGACTATTTAGGTCTCCCTACATCAATACGAAATCAAAAGACTAGCTTGGTTTATGCTAGGAGGGGCAATATCCGAGCAAATGCAGATTGAGCAAGCTATGGTTGTCGAGCTTTTTGTAAAGAAAGGGTTGGTGAAGGCCATGTGGACTGACATGGACCAACTCACCACTCTCTTCATAGACTCAGATGAGGAAGGTGATGATGTGGACCATCCGGGCAAAGCTAGAGATAGAGGCGACGACGGGTTCATTGCTACTTAGGTTGTTTTTTACTTTTTTTTTCTTATAATTTTTTTTTTTTTAGAAAATCTATGCCACCCAACATGTTTAGCAGATCAACCGTTAGTAAAAACCATTTAAAAAACATTGTACATCTCTTTTTTCAAAGAAAGGAAAAGTCTTTTTGCTACATTTTACTTCTTCTATTTATTTGACTTCAGCTTACCATATTTAGTGAAGCGTCTATATGGTTCCTTAGAATGACTTTACCCTTTGTCCCTTATGGAGCTTGTTACTAACGAGTAGGGGATCTCATTCGGATGTGAAGGGATTTTGAGTTTGTTAGGATATGTTCAGATAATCTTGGTGTCCTGACCGGTTACCATCATTTTTGGACCTAGCTGAGCGATTTTGATGCTATAGTTATTTGTCTTTCAGGTTTGGGCTTAGTGGGACCCCCGGATAGTTGTTCTTCGATTTTATTCTTATATGGGTGATATTGGTACCCCAAATGGTTGTCTTTAGATTTGATGCTCACCTAGGCGATCCTGTCACCATGGTTGGCCCTCCTTTGATTTAATGCTTAATCGGGTAATCTTAGCATCACAACTGACTCTTCTTCGATTTAATGCTCAGCCGGGTGATCTTGGCATTATGAATGACTCTTCTTCAATTTAATGCTCAACTAGGTGATCTCGGTGCCACAGCTAGCTCTTCTTTGATTTAATGCTTTGTCGGGGTGATGTGCCCTTAGTGTGTGTTTTATGTTAATTTAAATCACCGATAACAGTGCCAAAAACTGGACACGTCCCAAAATTAAGCAGTAATTTAGCTTTAAAAAATATGGCTAAAAACTTAATTGAAAAACAAATAATTATATATATATATATATATATAATAGTTCATACACTAGTGGTTCTATGAAAGTGCATGTATCACTTCAAGTAATATAGGACTTTCTTTCAAAACCCAAGTATCGATCCCACAGAGAAGCGCAGTAAGAAAAACATGTGAAATCCCTATGTTTGAGTAAGTTCAAGTCATACCTGCGGATCCCTTGTTTCAGAGCGGTCCGGGTGATGACTTGCTCCAAATTCCTTACCTCTAGCATTTTCTTTTGGAAACAAGGGATGTTAGCTCACAGGCTTTCATTCTCCCATTGCCTAATCTAAAGCAAGGTCTTTGTATTCTTTCACGGTTTCTGTATGTTAGCAAAGTTTGCTAGGAAGAGGTTCCAGAATTGGAAGATTGATGGAATGACTTCATCTGACAAGCTTTTAAACCATCAGAGTGTGGCTTCTTTCAGCATTGTCGGGAACAACGAATACTTCATGGCATCATCAATCTGTAGGACTCAAATTGTCGACTCAAAAGAAGCGAGGTGGTTGGTTGGGTCACTATTACCTTTATAAGGATTGAAGTGAAGAATCCTAAGCTTTGTCAGGGGTATTGTTTTCAGGATTCTTTTAGGAGAAGGCACAACCCATAACCGGTCGATCAAATGTTCCCACTCGGTCCGCCCAATGCAGGACTACTAGCGTAGATGTAGCGTCATCTGCCAATTGGGAATCCTTTGGTTCTTTGGTTGCCCAGCCATCGGGCCAACTGTGGGGTGCTGGCGGATTTTTGAGAGGAGCCTTCTGGGGACAGGTTCCTTGAAACTCTCCCTCCATGGGAGGTCGTTGGGCATTTTGCAAGATCATGACCGCTTGAAGAGTCTCAAAACGGTCTATTATTTGCGTTAACAATGTCTGCACCTCTTCCTATATGTCTTGACGCACCATCTCTCTATTGAAGTCCATGGGCGCTATTTCTCCCTACAACGATTCTCCTTCATAGTTGGCTCTGCTTCTTGTCTAGGGCATCTTCATGCTCACTGCACCACCTTTTAGGATTTTGAATCCTAAGTTGCCTTTTGTGAACACACCTCGAGAGTTAAAGCCACAAGAAGAAGGGAAGGGGAGAGAGAGAGAGTAATTAGGCAAATCCCCATCGAGAAACTAGGAAAAGAGTCCCTTTATTCATCTTTTCGTCTCTTATTTATAGGGTCGTATTTGTACAATTACAGAAAGAAGAGAACAGTTATGGAAATCACCCTTAATGCTATTACTTGTATTGATCTTAAATTACTCTTATTTATAGGGTCGTATTTGTACAATTTGAATTTGAATATGGTGGTAACCAATTAGTTGACACATTTTAGTTCGGTTGACTGGTAAAAAATCGATCGGTTGACTAGCTATGATTAGTCACCCTTATAAGGGGCTTTTAGGCGATTGAAATTTTAGGCGTGGTCTGCCGATTAAATCCCTTGTCATAGTTTGTCGGTTGACATGACATGGTGGTCAGTTGTTGAATGAATAGTTTGGATCATGCTCTTTTGATCTAGCACCTCGATCATCCGGCTACGATCATGGGCTGCTCAATTGATTTAAGATTTGTGACAACATTTCTAATGTATACAATATCAAATATAGGGTGTGTGTGTGTGTAATGTACATGATTGAATGTGAGAAGGGGCTAATATAATTTGGTTTTGTTGGAAATCAATCAAAACTTAAAATTAACTAAAAAAAGCCAAATTTATTAATCATCTTTTAAAATTAAAAAAAATCATTATTCAAATAAAATCAATTCAAAAAAATAGATTCAAGTCAAATTTCACTAAATTGTAAGTTTAATGCAATGCAACACTAGAATTTTGAAGTCAACTATGTGGAGGTGGAGGCCCCATCCTCCATGTGTTAACAACATAAGGGGCATTTACACATATACCACCTAATTCTTATGTATTTACACATCACACCTAAACATTCATATTTACATGCATACCATATAAATTCTTAACATCAAATCAAAATTATAACCATTACTATCTTTTTAAAAATGAAATATATTTTTTTTTCATGCATATATTTATGATATGAAGCCCCTATTAATATCAATCTTAAACTTTAGGTATCATTTTTATGATATATATATATTATTCCATATTTATATATCTCACATCTAAACTCATATTTAAATGCATAACATTCAAATCATTAATATCACATAATAAATAATATTATTATCACTCTTTAAAAGTGATACATCTTTCAGGAATAGATTTAAAACACTAAAGTGCTATGTAAATATGATTTTTAGACGTGAGATAAGTAAATACATGACAATAGTGTGTTGTGTATGTAAATTTTCTTAAAAACAAAGCTCAGATAAAGGAAGTAATATCTACATTTTGCAAGATATAAACAAGTATGTCGATTTGTCCGTCTCAATGGTGGTATTGAAAGCCAAACGTGTGACGATATGCCTCTGTTTTGATGAAAACAAATGCAAACAATAATTCATATATTGGGTATACTTTTTCTTTATATTTGGCATGCCAAAGTAGACCTTAAAAATAGGATTTGGAATTTCATCCCAAATGTAACTCAAACACTTAATCTTCTCTTCTTCTGTCGCAATCTTATCTTTTTTTGCTTCTTACATTCAATGACTAGAATGAAATTCTACTATAGAGCTAGAATCATAACTTAGTTGCAATATCAAAACTGAACTCTTCCTTTTATCATTCATGTTATTGATTGCTTTGTCTCTCAAATCTCCCAATCCGAAGATAATTACAAATATCCTTAAAAAACTCTCTAAAAATGATAAAAATTTTGTGTTATAATCATGATACCCAATACATGATGGTGCCTCCTAAAGTTAAAATTTAATCAAAATGACATTTGGGTGTGTAACTAGGTCTATAATATTTTTACCAAAATATCTTTGTATCATCATGAGTAGTGTTTAGAATATAGGACCGGACCAGCTGGTTCGACCGGTTGGACCATGAACCGGTGGTTGGTCTAGTTCTAAATGTAAAAAGGATCGTTTGGGGGAATGGGACTATTGTTATGGAAGAGAGTTTGATAGCTCTATTATATGTGCACTCACGATTTTGAAACTTAGAAAATTGTGATTGTATTATTTTATTTATATTTATATTATTATATTAATATTACATCATTTTGATTATATTTAATTTTTTTTATATATTTATTATGTCATCCAGTTCAACCCTCAGTTTAACCCTGATCGAACCAACGAATCTTGAACATATTCTTCCTTCGATTTTATGATCGGTCTGATTTTCATAACCTTGATCATGATACTACAGTTTCAAGTAAGATATTCTAAGATATAATAACTGGTTAATTGTATCTATGAAGTCACATGACCAATTATGCATGTAGAGTTATACGTTATAACATATGTGTTTCTTCCACTACTAATGCATTATTTAATGATTATATAAATTAATGAATACGTTAAGGATTCAGATGAGTAAGAGATTTTATTCTAGTTTTTCTCTTCATATTTATATGACTTTGTTATTATTTATTTATTTTTCGTTTAGCATGAAGTGGATTTCAGAGAGAAGATGAACTCATGTAACACATTGTTAGACATGAACACACGTGCGCATGCACACACATATTTTTTCGGTGTCTGTTTTATTAAACCTTATGGGTCAAATGTTTTAATAAAAATAGTTTACATGTCATCTCATTCAATCAACAAACATATAAAAGTAAGATAATACAATCTTTATTATAAATTTTTGTCATTTTTACATGGATATAATGATTGGTGTTGCATTCTTGAAAGCAAGCTTTTGATACTATTGGTGTTGGATTTAAATTTGTTTATGAATCACACTCAAGGAATATAGCATGAAAGGAGAGTTAAAATGTCGAGCGTCTTATCTAGATGGGATTTATAATTAGTATTTCAGGTAGTTTACGAGTGGTGATTTATCTTCTGGTTACCTTTTGGCTCGGTCGGCTAAGATTAATTAGCTTGGCGCGACTGAGTTAGCTTGATAGGCAGAGCTTGATCAATACTACTCGGTCGCTAACTCAGCCTAGTTCGTTGTCTTCCATCCCAGTTATTATTATTATTATTTTTTTTTTTTTTGCCTCTATTAGATGGTTGAAGATGATTTGTGGAAACGACTCTTCCTTTGTGTCGCATCTACTATGAGATAGATTATTGCATTGAGTTGACTTTCCTGTAGTTGACATCTTAAGCACCCTCATGCCTCATTTTTAGATGAATATCTTTTATCTGGCTCGCTTAGTCTTTTTTTTTTATTATTTTTGTAAACTTTTGGCCTCGGTCGGTTTTAACCCAGTTGACTTGGCTCGTATGTTTGACATGTCTAATTTGGTGAGCTTTAAATCTATTTCCAGGGGATGTACCTACATCGTATTATTCTCTTATGGAATTTGGTGAGCCTTAAATCTATTTCCAGGGGATGTACTTACATCGTATTATTCTCTTATGGACCATTAGATCTATTCGCAGACAAATTTTTAACGTACATATGTTAGTTCTTCAATTCTCCTAATTCTTATAGGTGACTCTGCGATAAGAACAATATAGTTAAATGCAAAAAAAGTATAACTTATTCAATTTTATTTTTTGACTCATTGATTGAACTTCCTTAATTTTGAAGCTTTTGATTCTTATAAATAGGTCGATGGATGCCTTCCCATGCCTACTTTGCTTTGTATTTCCTTTGTTTAAGTCAATCGACTCACATGTTTTAGCCTTTGCAATGTACAAGCTAATGAAGTCTTAGGTGAACATTCTTTCACAATATGATAATTATTGAATTAGATGACACCACCTGATATGGCTGGGGGAGTGCAATCCTCTTCCTCTTCATGATAAATTGTCGGCACTATTTTTGGTGTGGGGTTTGCCCGTAAGAAGTTGTTGGTCATCGGAATTGAAATCCCGTTGCCCGCTTTGAAAGGACGTTTTTTTAAAAAAAATTTAGTTTTGAAAAAGATGAAGTCAAACCGACCCCATAATTTTCATAGTTTAGATGAAAGAGCACTTTACCTCAAATCCTGTATCTATCCCGAAGGATGAACACAAGATTTGAGGGTGAGGCTCGATCAAATAAACTAAAGAAAGTTATAACGTCCGTTTGGTCTGCGAAATCAATGTATTGGCCGACAAGTTCCCCTATTTAATATAAGGATTAAATAGGGTTTATATTATGCTAGGTTCGGGAAAAACTTCCTATAAGGGCAAGCCCTTATAGTTAATTACATCATAGATAACTGAAGTTACCTATGAATACTCTCGATAAAAGTCAAGAAAAATTACCTTCAAGGAGTTCAAATGGTAAGGACATTTCAAAGATATCAGACTAAAAAGTGTGAAAGGGGATTGGTTCAAATTTGGAACATTTTGTTTTGGGGTCCAAAGGAGGAAATACTAAAGGATGTCACGGATCCGAAGGAGGACTTCGGTGACTTCCCAAGCTATCCTATTATTTGGCTTCAATTTAGGAGAAATCATTTAGATGTTTCATCTTGCATTTTTTTATTTATTAGGATTTACATTTGTGTGAAGTAATCAGCACAAATAACCTTGAAGATGTGAGGATTTAAGTCGTGACGAACGACTACCTCGGAATCCTAAGACGAGTTAGGGCTTAGATTGTACAAAAAAATTGTACGAATGCCTAAAAGATGTGTTTGAGGATTTACGTTGCACTAGGCAAATAACCTCGAACTCTTATAGCTTTGTTGTTTTAAAGCTAAGGAAGGATATGTTGTTGTAGATCCTCTTGCTGTTGAAGATGGCCGGGCTGCCCACCATGTAAGCTCCAAGCTCCTCGTTGTAGCAGAGTTTAAGTTTTCTAGGTCACTTGGTTATAAGGGAACCCTATGGGTAAATTTCTTTAAAT
>NW_018164549.1:6355933-6357064 GCF_001263595.1 Phalaenopsis equestris | reverse complement strand
AAAAAACTAAAAATCAAGTTTTTATTTTAAATATATTTTTATTTTTATTAAATCCCCCTGATATCAGAGAACTCAAAAAACTAAGTTTGATGATTTTTGAAGTTATATTTTGATTTTTAAAAAATATATAAGTATTAACTTTAATGACGATCTTTAAAAATTAATTAAAAATATTAAATGATCTCAAAATACTTTGAAATTCTTATGGTGAATTCTCTGACTTGTAAATCACAGTGGAGAACAAAAATCAAATAATTTTGATCTTTATGTTCTCCAAGTTAAATGTTTTAATCAAATTGGAGTTTGCTCAAAATAGTGATGTTTTGAATTTTAAAAATCATGAAATTATTTCCTAAGACTACTCTAGCCATAGGAAACTCATATGAATTTTTGTAAAATTTTCTAAGCCACATATAAATTTCTATAATTATTTGAATAGAAAATTCATAACAACTTAGAAAATTAAGATCTCTGTCTAGAGATCTCCTATGTCTTTGAAAAAATAGTCAAATTGTGCTTCTAGACAGATGCTACAACATATAAAAATTTAGGGTCAAGGTGATAATCCAATATGAATGGAGAATTGAAAAACTCTTAACCCTGCCCTATTTATTTATTCAAACGCGGGCTGACTGGATCATCGGATCCGTCGAAAGGCCACGCGGTGCGCTCTTATTTGAGGCCGCCTTCCAAGTCAGCCGCCACGCGTCCCGCTGGCGTCGCGCTGTATCTCCTCAGATGGTCATCCGGCTTGATCTCCGCCGTTCATTCAATACACGCGAGGATGGACGGCATCCGTTCATCGTCCCAGATAGCCTTAACCGAGAGCCGTCCATTTTAAAAGCTTAATATCTCCCTCATTTTTTAATGAATTTTAGTGATTATTTTTCTTAAATTACTCATCTTAAAGAGACGAATACGTCTATATGATAAACATAATATGAAATCAAGCCATTGTAAATGTAGAGCTCGCGAAGGCTCGGGAAAGTAAGTGAGTTATACCTTTGCTCCGAGAGGTTTAGCCTCAATCAGAGATTCTTCACACCTTTGTTAGATCCCAAAGAGCTTAGGGATGAAGCCTCTGGCTCTGGTGTAAAGCCTATGTATGATTTTGACCGATTTTGGGTGTTT
>NW_018164549.1:6323418-6355759 GCF_001263595.1 Phalaenopsis equestris | reverse complement strand
GTTTCGGGCAGGAATTCAAGCTCAAAATTGGATTGTCATGGTGGATTTGAGAGGGGGAAATGAATTGCAATGAACTAAGGGTCTCTTAGGGAAGCTCTCTGAGGAGTTTGGAAGGCCTCAATGAAATTTTTTTTACCACACCCCTATTCATGGTTGTGGGGTGGATTTTATAGAAAATGGCTATGGGGATGCTTGGCTAGTCAATTGAGAGGTTAGCCTCACTGCTTAGGTGTCAAGCAGAAGAGCTCTCAGCTCAATTTGGGCTGAGGTGGCCTCTTGGCATGAGTTTGGGTTTTAGCCATGTGGGGGCTCACGTTTTTTGGGTTTTAACCTTGATTTAACCTCTTTATTATCCCTTTAAGAATTTTTTTCAAAAATTTACCCATGGAATAAATATCAAGCTTAACCATGGGTTTGTAGTTGGCTTTAAAATCAACCCTAGAGTCTAAGATGAGTTATGGTAAGGCTCATTTGACCATACCAAGCTCAATTGATTTGGATTTGACCATAAGTCCAAGGAGGTGCATATGACCAAATCTTGTGTTTGGACTATGTTAGGTATGCCAATTGGCCTAATTAAATATTGAATTTGGTGTAGGAGACCATGAGGAACAACTTTCATGAAGGGTGAAAGTCATTTTGAGGTCAATTGGTTAATCAATTTGGTGGATTTTTGATTTTTGACCCATTTTAAGCATGTTGGGCTAAGTTTGGGTCAAACTTGGGCTAGCCATGGGCTAGCTAAGTCCAAATTTATTGTTGTGGTTGGTGTAAAACATCATAATGAACAATTTTCATGAAGGATGAAAATTTTTTTGAAGTTAATTTGGTGGTCAATTTGAATGGGTTTTGATGGGTTTTGGTTTTAGAGCTAAATTAAGCATGTAGGGCTAAACTTGGGTCAAACTTGGGTTAGATTTGGGCTAAGCTCAAATTGATTATTAAGTTTGGTTGTAAAATGTCATGATAAACAACTTTCATGAAGGATAAAAATTATTTTGAAGTTGATTTGATGATCAATTCGAATGGGTTTTGATGGGTTTGGATTTAGACCTAAATTAAGCACGTAGGGCTAGGGTTAAACTTGGGTCAAACTTGGGCTAGTTTTGGGCTAAGCTCAAATTAATTATTGTATTTGGTCACAAATGACCTTATAAATGATTTTCAACAAAAATTGGATGTCAATTTGAGGTTTAAGGCATTCAATTGTTGAGATTTGAGGTGTTAGCCAATATTGGGGCTAATTGGGGGATTTGGTCAAAGGTGGTCAAATTGACCAAATCAGATCATGGTGTAGTGGGACAAAATGAAATTAGAAATATTTTGGATTTATTGGGATTTTTTTGAGAATTTTTTGAATTTTTGGATTTTTTGGGCCATGGAGGGGCATTTTGGTAATTTGGCTATTTTTGTCAGTTTTAGCAAATTTGGATATATTCAAAGTGTTTGGAATGTGTTTTGATCAGTTTTGGGTATTTTGGCCAAATTTGGGATTTTTGGCCAAATTTGGGTCCCAAGGACAGTTATGTAATTTGGAGGTGCCTAAGGGCAAAAGACCAAGTTGGGCATTTCAAGTAGAATTGGATAGAGAACCATTTTAAATGAGTCATAGAACAATGAAATCTCATTTTGGGTCTTCATATAATGGTCTTAACCAAGGTATTGTGAGGGTATTGTGAAGATATGGTGAGGGTATAGTATACCTTAGCTCCAAATCAACACCCAGAGTCAATTCTAAGGCCAAGTAACCCTATAGGAACTCTTCTTGAGCTCCCCTATAATGATCTTACCTTCTAAATATTAGAGGTTAAGACCAATATATGGAACTTCAAGTCGAGTAAAGAAAAGAGTTTTGAGTTTCTAATGGTGGTACCTTTTATTTTATAGTTTTCTAAGACTAGTCAATAGAAAAGTCCTATGGCTAGACCTAGGCTACTAAAGAAGTTTCTAGACCTCAACCAAAAGTGAGGTCAACATAAATTTATTCCACTTTTCACTCTCTAGGCACTCTCATCCTTTCAATATTCAAAAAATGTAATGCATCAAGCTTTTTGAGGGGATGTCGACATGACTGGCTTGATTCTTTATTGAACCGTTCAACGTCCTACTGTGGTTCAAGGACCTTTGATCGGTTAGGCTGCTCAAGTACTTTACAGTTCACTTTTATAACTTTCACCGGTGCTCTCTATTAAGCTTACTATGTCATTTACAATCACTACAGAAGAACACCAAAAAGTGTGGGGTTGAAACTGACAGTTTATGCATCATAAAGTTTGAACATTTTTTTTTACGACTTACTGACGTGTTGATTGCCAGAATTTCTTTCTTGAAAATTTGCTTCGAATTTAATTTAATGCATATATATATATATATATATATATATATAATTTTGACTATTTGCGCTAACTAGTGGACTGAGTCGGCCACCCATTATAATAGTTAATGTGGTATTCACAAGTTCGGTGAAATCATAGCCCTCCCGGATCATTATATTTCGCAACGGATTTAACATCACAGCTGATCAATTTGCAAAGTAAATTAAGAGTTGGTGAAAATATCATCACATTAATGAAATTAGAGTAGATCTAAGCAATTCTAAATTCCTAAATATGCATATATTTCATTGCAAAAGAAAATTAAAATGAAGATATGATGTAAGTAGTAAAAGTATTGACAGAATTATGTAATAATTTATGTGCCAATAATGAACATATGCCTACCTACCCTCTTCTGAGTGTATATGTATGCTTATTATTCTATTAGTTTTATGCAACTATCTGTCACCTAGAATCTCATAATATAAATAGATTATTAAATTTTATTTTCTTAAAAGTTACATTGCCGCCTAAACTACTTTATCATAGTCAACGGGTCAATGTGAGTGCACTCAAGTTGTAGATCACTGCTCTTCTGAGTCTTACTTTCACTCACAACAGATTTTAACATAACATATTGCCACTTAAGTTATGTCAATAAAGGAAATGAGATATTACTCAATCACATAGAAATGAGAATTATTATATCATAAAATATATTTTCCTACACATGCCACTATTTTATATTAAAAGAAAAAAGTAAAAAAAATTACTCACGAAGCATGGATAAATGCAACAAAAACTTCATTAAATCAAAGCAAATCCACTAGAAAATGTTGACAAAAATTATAAGATGAAGCTCTCCTTTAGTGTTGGAGAGTAGGAACTTTTCTCCCTTTCTAGCCAAGCTCTTCCTTAAGAAGTTCTCTTCATACACTTAAGGAATGGTGAAGAATGAAGAAGATATCTTAGTGGGGGATGAGGGAAGAGCGAAAGAAGAAGAAGAAGGTTGAAGATGACCAACACCGTTAGCTTTTCCTCCTTGAGTAAGATGGAGAGTCTTATTCTCTTGCTCCAAGCTCTTCACCTCAAATAAGCTCCCAATAGAAAACCCTAGCTCCAATATGCATGCTCCAAAAGAAGAAGAAGGTTTTTTACTTCTTGGATGAGACCCAAATATGCTAAAATGAGAAGATCTCCAAAATGGGGGAGCTCAAGAGACATCACCTAACCAACCCCAATTCCCTCCATTTTTGGCTAAAATAGCCTTGCCACCTCACCTTAGAAGCTTCCAAAAGAGGGCTAAAGAGGTATAATCACCCTCTTTATTCCCCCTAAGAAAATTCCCCAAAACTAAGAAATCCTTACAATTTTAGTTGTCTAGGGAAGAGTTTTAGAGTTGAAATGATGGAAATTGTGGGAGGAAACTATGCCCAAATTTTGGCTTGGTACCTGAGTGCTATGATTATTGCACCAAGGCAATGGGTTTGCCACCTCGGTGCTACCTCCTTAGCACCTACTTTTTTCCCTCTCAGGTTCCTCGATCATTTTGGGTTGTTCTGGGAGTCTAAGCTTCTGAAACTGGTGTTGGGGCTCGCACTCAAGGGCCCTATTTTGAGCCCCTTGGGGCTTTTTTTGATGCCTAGGCAATAGTACATAGTGTTGGGGCATCAGGGTCTAGTGTTAGGGTGATAGAGTCCAACCTAAGGGCACTAGGCTAATCCAATGTGCCCCAATTTGTGGAGAAAAATGTTCAGAAAGGGATTTTTTTCTTGAAAGCTATGAGTGACCACATATGAGTAAATTATGATTCCCTAAATTCAAAACTATTTTGCTCAACCATTGATAACTGAATTTGTCACCAGTGGGCGCTTTGAACTACAGCGCGAGTAAGGCGTCCCAAACTCTATTTTTTTTGTAGCACGCATAGAAGGGCTATATGACTTCCCTTGACCTTGGTGAGGCTCCTGATGGATACAAAAGGACTTCTAAAACCTGAATGGACATAAAAAATATTTAGTGTCCTAGGTGAGTTGGCCCAAATGCTGATTCTCCTGGGTAAGATTGAATCATTGCAGATCTTGGTTTCATTTCTTGAATACATATCGGAAGTCTCAGATGAGTGTCTTAGGCTACGAGATGATATCAATGAGCAGCGAATCATGCTAAGCTAGTAATGTGGACACCCTACACGTGTGACATTAAAAATGGATTCCAACATAAATAAAGAAGTCACAGCTTTCTGTTCTCCTCGGACACTTATAAAACCGTCTTTAGTAGCTATGTGGTTGTCCAAGGTAAGCCGAGAACATTGTAGACCACAATAGCAGTACAATGCTCTAGAGGTATTAAAGTTCTTAAGCTCATATTGTCTAAAGGTTTAAAATAATAAAGCACAAATCCTTAGATGCAACATCTTTTAAATAAGCATATAAGAATAGACCAAACAATAATAATCATACATCAAACACACCACAACTACAACTCTTCTTCTGCATCTTTCTATATGTGTATCCAGTTAGATAATCTCTCTATTCAGCTAGCACATATAAGAACCACCGAATTAGCTGCTATCACAACATTCTTTAAATAAGCAACAAGCATAAATAAACATGGAAAAGCTAATAACAAATTGTATGATGAAAATAAACAGTCAAAGCAGCATTAACAGTGTCCCAAAGAAAAATAATAATCCAAAGAAAAAGCCAAGTTTTCCTAATTAAAAATAAACACAAATGGAACAAATAGTTCAACTAGAAAAAAGGAAATCCAAGCATCCTTGTTTTCATGAAAATGATTTAAATAATTAACCCTACGGTCATGGGTCATCATTATAAAAAACTCTCCATGGGTCAAGTTTTCTAGAAACTTCATGAAGAATGAATACAATATCATATCCTCATAAATTTCTTGAGTTGCCTCCTAAATTCTTTTGACTTACTGGATGGAAATTGATTGTAATGGCTCAGTATCATTAGTGCATAAATCAACTAATTGTGAAATTTGGCTTATAATGAAAACAACATCTTCTTTATTCTTTTCATCAATTATTGGTTGCTTTGATCAATTGGTGGATTCAACTTTATTGAGGTTTGGGCTAGGAACTTTGTTGGAGTTAGTTTTTTGTTTGACATCCAAGTTCTCAACTATGCCAACAAGCCCTCGCTCACTAAGGATCCATGCATGATCGTTTGCTGCCACGACTCCACCAAACATACGATCCAACTTCTCTTTCAGTTTAAGGTCAATGTTATTGAATTTTAATTCTTTTGTTGTTGGCACTGCCTACAAAGTAATGCAAAATGGATATGTTGATGAATTTGAAAAGATTAAAAAAAAATTATCCTGGTTGTTTAATCAATTTTCACTTTTAATCTCTCGACCCACCATTCTTCTGAAGCATCAATTATTCGCTTTGTCAGATCCTAACCCAAGCCCGTGAATCCTCGTTTCAATTCTTTCTAAAATTTCTATTTTTTTTTAAATTGATCACATTTATTTCTCAATTGCATCTTATCGTATTCTCTTCCTATAATTTTCTTAAACTTTTTCAAAATATTTTTGCCAGCCGTTCTAGTTAAAATAGATTGTGTGCCTATTTACCAATTCTACCTCCTTAATCAGAGGTAACATAAATATTAATTTAACTTCTTTATCCCACATAACAGATCTACTGAGGTCTTTTGCCTTATTGATTGTGCTACTAAAATGAAAAGAATTAAACAACATAAATATTTTTCATAAAAAATAATTACCACAACTTAAAGAAAAATAACATTTTCATAATATCATCACCAATGCCTATACACAACACATCACCACCACCTCCACGCAGCACACAACCTTCTCCTTACCACAAACCCCAACCTCCGCTCCACACACTACCACCTCCACACCACTCCACCACCCTACACACAACATCCACACACCACGCACCACCACCACACCACGCACCACCACCCTGTACACCACATCCACATACCACACTACACTATCAACTCCACACTAAATAAGTAGTGACAATAGATTTTTATAGCAACCCTAAAAATAAAATGGAAATTGAACTATGTAAAGCTTACCCTGTCACATGAGCCTCTTAATTATGAAGTTTAATGCCATGAAATTAAATGGCATAGCAACATACCTCCAAGTCCTTCATAGGCTATTAACATCTCTATGAGTTTTATCAAAACATAAACAACACTTGAAATGTTTCTATTAACAAATTTAGCACCATCTTTCATCCATTTTTCAATTTCTTATTTCCATGAAAAGTTCATGATAAAATATCAACCAATATTTAAAATATACTCAGCAGTCAAAACATTGCTATTAAAAATTCCCATCTTTCATCCATTTTTTAAATTCTCACTCAAATATCAAAATTCATGATAAAATCCCTATCCATATTTAAAACATACACGATTCCTGAAAACATTGTTATTAACAAATTCATTACCAACTTTTATCAATTTCTCAAATTCCCATTCAAATATCAAAATTCATGATAAAATCCTTGTACTTATTTTTCATTTACAAATCCAACACCAGAAGCTGAAAAATCGCAAAGCCACCATTAAATAGTGTTTCGATGGATATGTGTGTAACTATCCCAAAACAAAAAAGGAAGCACAAACCACAAACAATGTAGAGCAAAGATACTGAGAAGCACTGCTTGGGGTGCTCAGTAGGTAATTATCTCAATAAAACCAAAACAAATAGAGCAACTCCACAAGACAAACTAACCAAAGCCATCGAGAATCCAAAAATACCATAAGAAAATTGAAATCACAAAGCACAAACTAAACATAGCTGAAGCCACCAAAAGATATAGAAAAATGGATGTTATTGATGTTATGTATGTAAAAAACCTAAAAACGAATGAGTTTCTGTGCAAACCTATACCTAACAGAGCAAAGCCACAAAAAATAGATGAGGGGTAGAAGATACCAGAGGAGGAAGATAGCAAATGTTGGGTTTCCCTCATCATAGGCATTGGAGAATGAAGAAAAAAAAGAGAGAGGAGAAAAAACACTATGCACAACTAATGCGGGACTAGGCCAAGAGGGGGGTGTGCACGGGAGTAATAGCAAACCAAAGGATGAAACAAATGTTGGGGTGAGGTCGTGGCTCAAATTATTGGGCATATTTAATGAAAAGTGCATACACCACCCTAATCAAACTCCCGAAATCGTGACACCCCACTGCACCGCAACCCCACCACTGCGCCAAACAGTCCCGTAGTTGACATCCTGGACATCATCCTTCCTCTTTTCTAGACAAATGGCTTTTTTCTAGATTGTTCAGTCATTTTCTTGTAAATTTTTGGACTTAGCCAAGTTTGTCCTAATTACCTTAGCTCATCTAGTTTAAATAGTCATGCTTGGTGGGCATTACGATCTTCTTAGAAAAAAATTTGCCTTTATCGTATTATTCTCTTTTGTAGCATTAGATCTCTATGAGATCAGCGTAGACAAATTTTTGATATACATAAAGATTTTTAAGAGCTTGAATAATAAACTTTCTTTTTCATGCACAACTAAGCTTTCAAGTTGAGTGATATAGATGCCTTCTTTAATATCATTGATGCATGTTAAAATGTCTGCAACAATAGAGTATTAAATTATTATCTTAGAGTTCCACAAAAACCCATCACACACTCATATAATAAAAGAGAAAATTAAGTAGGAGGAGACAACTTAACATTTTACATGGAAAACCTTAAAAAAAGGGAAATATTATAGGACTTAACCATGTTGAAGTAATTCACTATGAATGGTGAGTACACTGATCCACTCTTCTCTTGAATTAGAGAATATGAAGTTAAAAAGTTAATCACTATAATTGTATAATATTAGTTCATCAATAATAGTCATAATTCACGGTGATAGTCGGTTGCAAGGGTCGTTGTTGATTGCTATAGAGGAAGAAGTTTGTAGTGAACATTGTAGATTTTATTCATATGAACAGCTTGTCATGTTGGTTGCAGTTGAAAGTTAATATAGTGGTTCGATGTGTTTGTTACAGACACTTTAAGAGCATTGGTTGGCTATAGAGGTCATAACACAAATCTGTAAGAGTTGTGAGCCATGTTGGTTATAATTGGTCACATTGGTCATAGTGCTGAGCTCCGTTGACATATGTAGGCTATAGGGACCAAAATTGTGAAATGCATGAGTTACGAACCACGTAAGCCGTAGTTTGTCATGTAAGTCATAGTGGTGGGTTGTGATGAAGTCCATAGGCCACGAGCTCGAAGTCAGGGGCAACATGAGTTGCGGGCCACGTAGGTTGTTGTCAGTTTTGAAGGTTGTTGTTGTCGGTTGCGATGAAGTCCGTAAGTAACAGAGGTTAGATTCAAGATTCGCACTTGTCGCAGGCTACATAAGTCGTAGTTGGTGATGCAGGCCTTAGTGCTGAGTTGTGATAATGTCCATAAATTGCAGGGCCTGGAGTAAGGAAATAAATGAGGTACGGACCACAAATGTCATTTTTGGTCACATAGGCCATAGTGGTGGGTTGTGATGGCATTCGTATGTTGTAGAGGCTGGAGTTGGGAGATACACAAGTTGTGGGCCACATAGGCCTTATTTGGTCACATATGTCGAGGTGATGGGTTGCAATGTTGCCAGTAGGCCACAAAGGCCAGAGTCAAGAGCTACATGAACTGTGGACCACGTAGGTCATAGCTGATCATGTAGGTCATAATGCTAAGTTATGATGATATTTATAGACCGTAGATTTTAGAGTCAGGAAATACAAGTGTTGTGGACCACATAGGCTGCAGTGGTGGTCTGTAATGACATCTATAGGTCGCAGGGGGCAAAGTATGAATTGGTACGACTTTTGTAACACATAGGTCATAATTGGTTGAGTAGACCATAGTGGTAGATTGCAAGAACACAAGAGAGGGTCTGGGGCGTTTTGGGGGGGGGGGGGGGGGTTCTGCGGCATGGCGAGGACCGCTGTGAAATCCGAAATTCGCATGTTTCGTTACCAGCTTCGCGGCCCAACATCGATGAAGCTGGCGGAAGCAGACCGCAAGATCAACCCGGCGACACCGCGTTCACACTGTAAATATTACATTTTTCGCCGCATTTTTCTCTTCTACCCTAGCTACTTCCCCACTGCCTCTTTCGTGAATCTCATGCACCTTCTTCTTCCCTAACCTAGAATGACCGAATTCGGTTACTGAAGAAAGAATTTGAGCTAGATTTTTTGGCTTTTTTTGCGGATATGATGGCTTTTCCTCCTTATCTTTTTCCAGTTTCTATCATTTTCATTCTTTCCTGTTATTTTTTTGTGGATCTGGAGTTTCTCTGTCACGTTTCTCCCTTCTCACTCTTTTCCTGCTGGATCTGCCTGGTCTGGCTTTCGGCTTGATCGAGCCGATTGATGGAGGATTTCCATTTAAAAAGAATCTAATTGATGGGGGATTTTGCAATAGTTATTTAACACTAGAGTTAACATCAGGGAACTGATCAGAACTTCAATTTTATTACTTAACGATAATTAATTTCATATATTTACATACCAAACACTACATTTAACTTCATTAATTTTATGCGACTCAATTTTTTTGTAAGACCTGCAAAATAATATGCAAATATTCGTAAAACTTCAAAGTTTATGTGTTAGATATGTAAATACATAAGATTGTGTTGCATATGTGTTCTTATTCTTAAACAAAAAACTGTTAGCACTTTGGAGGCTTACTGAAGTTATAAAAAAATGATTGTTATACTCTTCTTTTAAGCAGTTTTACCAAACAAGGACAATATGGTCTTTTTTCCATAAACAGCTGCCCGACAGCTAATTTTACACAGCTACACCAAACAGACAGTCAGCTTCACCGCAGTTGCTTCCCTGCAGTAGCTTCCTAGGGCAGCGCAGCTGCAGCTGCGCCAAACAGAGCCTTAGTAGTCTGGAGAAAGTCACTGTCTTTATGGGGCGTCATTGCACGTATGTGGGGTGCGTTGTTACAGTTTCTGCGGGAGGCATCTTTGTATTATATGTGGGGGTGCGATGTTGCATCAAATTCAAGATTGGCACGATGTTTGGGTTGATGCATTACTTCATAGGTTACTTCATGATTTCACCTTGTCAGTTGTTGCTTGGTGGGGTGCTTTGTCACAATGAGTGGGTGAGGCAGACAGCAAGTCATGGTCGACAGTGGCTGCCAACTGCAGGAGCAAAAGGTGTTCGTTAGATCAACAGTGCAAAGTCCTAGACTTCAACTCCCTCTTCTTGCCAAGACATCTAATCTAACTATAAGCTTGCTAGATTCAAAATCTATTTGACCTTCCAATTATGCCCAAAATGTTTTTAAAATTAGATTAATAGCTTGATCTAGGCTTGATTTGACTCGGATTGGACCATTGTTGGTACTGTTGGGTCTGTCTCGTCAAGTCGATCAGTTTAACTATAAGCTTGTTGATCGAAGTTTTGGATGACTTCTAATGAAGCTTTAAACATTTCTTGCTCAAAATCTGTTTTCGAGATTGATGCCATGCATCTAGATTCATAACGGATGACGGATGATGAAAATTTGCTGATGGCTAATCAATCATTATGTAGCAAAGCAATCATTAAATCAATTTGCTTAAAAGAGTTAAGTCTTCAACAAACTAGTACTCAATCTTAATTATAGTATTGTTAACTATATTAGAAAACATAAATTCAATTAAGTCATCACATTATTTTTATTATAAAGATTTTCAATCACAACAAAAACTATCTTGTTTATTTTGTAGCTATGTTGCTACATATTTAGTTTATAAATACATGTTCTTTGCATGGCTTCTTCTTATTGCTTAATTATTATCCAAATATTATTTTTAGAGAGTAGAAGTCTCCTCTTTAATTCTAATCTTTCATTTAAATGAATCTTTTATGCATTAGTAAGCGCTAGATGTCAAAGAGGAGGAATATTAGTTAGTTACTGACCCTTCAATGGCATCTGGTGTCATGCATCATTATTAATAGATTCATCTGATTCAACTTGATATATAATATATTAGTCCAATGCATTTGCTAGATTTTATATATTCAAATTCATTTTTTTTAATTTATTATTATTATTATTTTTTTATCTTAAAATTTAAAGTCAAAATCACGATGAAAATTATCTAATAAAAATAAAAATTTGGAATTTTAAGTTAAAACTTATCTCCCTAACATTTTGATTAGTATATAAGGAGATGCTGAAGCTCCACATAAATCTTATCTAGCATTAAAACGCCCTTTCATTCAATTTTGGGATAATTACATACATAGTAATGTAATTATTACTATCTACAAAATTAGCATCTAGATAATTAATTATTTGAACTGTCAAACCCACGAGAAAAATTTGCGTACGTAAGATTTACACAGCGCGGCGTACGTTTAGGAGGTTATTCAGAGGGTATTGGGGGGTTTTATTTGCATTATACCTCCTTTAATCTCTCTGTAACATACTCGTAACTTGTCTGTAACCTACAAATATATGAAAACAGAAACACAAAACTTATTAGAATGTACAGGTAAATTACAGGGGGTATAATGCGGATATAACCCTCCAATATCCTTTCAATAACCTCTCTGACATACGCAGCTGCGTATTTTTCTCCAAACCCACATATCTACCCTTGTGGCACGTTCAACTATTGAGAGATTGATAAAATGAGATATTTGAGCGAGAATTTGAGAAATAGATGAAAGATAATGTTAAATTTGTAAATATTAATTTCTTTCATCACACACACACACACACACATATATATATATATATAGATATATATATATATATATTATCCCAAATGAAAAATAGGGGTTAAAATTTTATTATGCATTTTAATATTATTAAAGAAAATGCTAATTTTATAAAAAATAATATTTCGAATATTATTTATGCAATTGGCTTCTTTTCTTTGTTAATATCTTAAAATTCATAATTAGAATTATGGTAGCATTATCCAATAAAATAGCAGTTTTGGAATTTTAAGTTGGAACTAATCTCACCAACATTGTGATTAAAAAGTAGATATAAATTATAAGCTCGTCACTCACAAGTCTAATCTAATATCGAAGCGCTTCTCCTCCTTTCCTCCGTCCTGACCGTCTGCCTCTCCTCCGCCAATTCGATCGATACAATTACTCCCAACTCCAAACCCTAATGCCGCTCCTCTCCATCTCCACCCCCGATAGCGGCCCATCATGATTCCGGTTGCCGGAAACCGCCGCCGATTATTCCCCGGCACTCCGCCCTCTCGCCTTTCCCTGACCGCCTTTCGCTGCCTCAGCCTCCGCCTTCGCTTACTCGTCCTCCTCCTGTTCCCTTCCTTATATATACTCCTCCTATCCTCCACTTCCTCTATCGATATTCACTCTTTTATCATCGATTTCATACCCGTCCTCGCATTCTCCTCTGGTCTTGTCCTCCTCCTCTGCCTTTTTCTGCCCTCTCTACGCGTCCTTCCTCGCCCGCCTACTCTCCCGCTTCTGTGGTCCATCGGAGGGACTCGCACCGATCGCCGGACCGGCCTTTCTGTACAGGTCTACAGCAACGGAGACGTCTACGAGGGGGAGCTCCGGTGGGGGAAGTGCCACGGAAGTGGGGTTTACTACTATTATAAGAGTGGAAAGTACGAAGGGGATTGGGTTGATGCTAAGTATGATGGATATGGGGTGGAAACTTGGACTAAGGGGAGCAGATACAAGGGACAGTATAAGAAGGGGCTTAGAAATGGTTTCGGGGTTTATCGGTTTTATACTGGTGATATTTATGCAGGAGAATGGTTGAATGGTCAGAGCCATGGTTATGGTGTGCATACTTGTGAGGATGGAAGCCGTTATGTTGGTGAGTTCAAATGGGGGATCAAGCATGGCTTAGGACAATATCGATTCAGGTAAATGGCTCAGTTATTTTTATTTATTTTATTTGGATTACTTCTTAGAAATGTGGTTGTGATTTTACGTGGTTTTTTTTCTAGGGAGGACTATTGCTATTATACGAGATTTATGGTTTTATTTTATTTTTTGCTGAAGTTATGTTTTGTGAATTGTTTTAGGTTATAACCAATATGCTGATCTTTTCATGATGTTTGATTTAGTATAATACTGAAGGCCTGTGGTCTGCACATCATATATAATGATAATTTTAATTGTTTTTGCTTATGATCATGTTAATTAGCCAAATTGGATCATTATTTTGGAGCCAAACATATGCCATTGCAATATTTAACAGCTATGCATTATTCTCATGTTGATTTGGCTATCAATTGTATATTTTTTTATTGGATATAATAGATCATTGGGAAATGTAGAAGCATTTTCCTGTAAAAAGCTCTTTTTTTAGCAAGTGGGTGTCTTATAGAGGATGTTTGTATCATGGTCTTATTAAAGATAGTTCTTCAAATTAACGTACTTCATGTATATGTTAAACTGTACTATCTTTGATGTATTTATTTGCTATGTATGGGCTTCTTATTTGCATGCCTATATTCACTATTTATCCGAGGATATATAATATACCTTGATGGATTCTTTGTTCATGCTGTTGAGCCTGTGACTAGTAGGGTATGACAGAAACTATTTTACAAACATTAATTTTCTCAACCAGGTCTCCAACTAGTATTTGAATTGGGACATGAAGCATAGTTAGTTCATTGTAATTTAGACTGTATTATTTAGGTGAGTTCTCTAAGGACATTGTATTCCTTTGTAAAAGTATTTAGTAGAAAAATAGATGTTCAAAACATTGTGGTTTTTTTTTTTTTTTTTTTTTTTTTTTTTTGGGTGAGCTTAATCAAGGGATACCTTAATAGATATTCAAAATTGAAAACACTTGTAAGTTGTAGAGACAAGCTAATTTATGTATCTAGTAGTTAGTTAGGGTTGATCTTAATCTATGTAGCACCGACACTTCTAAAAATTTGTGGTGCCAGTGTCGGACACATATCTAACACCAACACTTGTCTGACGCTCTCGGACACTTCTCCGACACTATAAAATATATGTTTGAATTTTAATCAGACTCGAGCAAGTCCGAGGCACCCTCAACATGACATCGGACGTGAGCTTAACACGATTTTGAGAGAATGGACAAGGAAATTAAAAAATTATAAAAATACGTGTTGTTTTTATTACACCTCATATCGAAACCGTCCTATCTCTCTTCATGTTGAAACTCCCTCTAATATTCATCAAAATCGAGTATCGAACGTGCATCCAATATTCCAAGCCGAGCATTAATAATTCTCTCTTTGTAATCATAGGATTTTTTAAATTATAGTAAATAAGTTGGATTATAAGTTGGATGAATTCTTTTGAAATATATTATATCTAATTTTTAAAAATTAATTTTCATAACCATGTGGTTTTATAATATAAATTAAATCTATGAAGTTAATATTTATTCTTGCATAATTTACATTGTGATATTTTTAATAAAGAGTAATGAAAAAATATATATTTTATATTAATAATTAATTAAATATAAACATGTGCCATGACATGTCTTGTCTTATTTTTTTCAATTACGTGGTGTCCCCGTATTGTGCGTGCGTGTCCGTACCCCCATATCTGTATTCGTGCTTCATAGATTTTAACTGACTATTCGGTGATGCAACGTCTATAAATTTTTGGGTTATGTTTATTCTTTCTACTAGAAATTTCTTTTTCTTGAGCAACCTCAATTAATTGAATATGTTGAATTCTAGTAAGTTGGAACTACCACTTTTTGAATCACATCATTGGAGTTTTGATGTTATAATTAGGGCATACCAAAACTGAAAAATTAAAAGATAGAATGGGATGAATATCCTCTTCTAGCCTAACTTTCCATTGCTTATTGAACTTCTACCTAGTGAGTGAATTGGAAGTTCTTATTTATTGGCTTTAAACCTTGTTATATTTGGAGAAAAATGCACTCCCGGAAGCAATAATGAGTGATGATGAGGCAAATAAAATATTGCAAATAAAAGACAACCAAAAATACACGAGACTTTGCATGATTTGGTGAGATCTACCAACTCCCATGGCCGTATAGAGTGATAGTTCTACTAGTTTAAATATGGTAGATATGGTTATAGGATACAATAGTTACTCAACCCAAATATTTTCAACTCTGTATTTGTTTATTCAGTAATTTTCAAGCATACAACCCAAGTAAAATGAGTTTATAGATATATGTTATTATATTCATTATTGAACACTCAAAGGCTCTAGAACAAGTTTGCAGGCTTTTCCTTTTTTGTTCTCTATAGAAGACAAGTAACAATATATAAATATATTATTATAATTCTACTGAAAATTATACCTCCCTCTGGAAGCTATAGGTTTTTCTTCCCACATTGGATGTTATATACAATCAAACCAATTATCACATCCTAATAAAACCTCCAGTCAAACTCCATCACCATGTTCGCACGAATTGTTGGTCTTTAAAACACTTGCTATTTCTTGTAATGACTACTCTAGGTATTCCGATGTTGATTTCTCGTCTCCTTCAATTGCTACTTTGACAACCACTTAACTTACATGAATTTAATGCCTTAAAACCAATCTCTAGTAATTAGTGAAAGCAAATAGTCTGACCTTGCTTACGTTATCTTGTTGTCAGCTTCCCGTGTTACTTTCATTGCCATCCACCTAACTAACCAATGTTAGTTGTTACTTGACTTCATACTTTGCTTGATGGTCTCTTCTTGAAGCTTGAGAGAATTTGATGAAAAATATCTTCTAAGCAGTCGGTCTTCCACTTTGTTTTATCGATTACTAAAGGTATTGGGAACAAACTTAAGAAACAATAATATTAGAAAATCCGCTAACTATAGATTTGATGGCTAGGATATGAAAATCAAAATTTGACTAAAATTAAATTATTTTATTTTAATTAGTGTTTTGAAATTAGAAATTTGGTCATGAGAGAAACTGAGGAAAGTAAGCTTCATACATCCTAACAACCTCATTTTGAGATTATATTTCTATGTTAGCCCAAGAAAGAATCTTTTTATTTTACCCCATCTCAATCAGCCTTTGGGGTTAACTGAGGCATTGCAATACCTCAATCCATTAATGATTGCCAATTTTTATTTCAACTTTTGCCTTGATGTTGAAATATTATTTACATTACAACGCCTCTCTCTCTCTTTTTGAAAACTACTACTTGATAGAAACTTTCTCATGTTGCACTTTTATTATCACTAGAAATTGATTTCTCAGTTGCTCTCATTGTTTCCGTAGTTGATGTCATGTACTAGATGTTATCAGTGTTTCTTGTACTATTATTATAACACTCTTGGCCATCTATTAAGAGCTAAGGGCTGTTTAGTCAGCTTCAAAAGAAGTATATTTGAAATCCTTTATTTGTTTTTCTTCAAACCAAATAAGAAAATATAAAGTTCCGCATTTATTTTACACTGACCCAAACAACTGGAAATTATTAGAAGTCCAATATATTACTTTTACACTGCATTAATTTTTGAGCAAACCAAATGACCCTTAGTGGAAAGAGTCAAGGTTTAACCTTCTTTTCTATCTGATTTGTTCAGATAAAATTCAACTTCAATTTAGGAATGGACCACATATTATTAAGTTCCTACAAAGCCCATCATTAATCTTAATTTGTATTGAACATTTATAGATTCATCCATATGATTTGAATTTATTTCCACCCCTATTTTGTGGTCCATCCTTTTCATGTGTTCAATCTTTCATATCTCTGACATTCATAGCGACAACCTTTTGATTTGCTCTTTTGTTAAGATTTGAATATCTTCATTATTGCTTCTGTTGTACTTCATTCTTTGCTCTTAATAATATGATTAGTAGAAAAAGAATCATCATATGATTCTCCTATTTTTGTCCTCGCTTAATATCATGTCATAGAAATCTTCTACATAGTTTTATGGTAATGATGTTAAAAGCTAAGTGCATAAAATTTGTCTTTGATTTTTGTACGAATTGAGCTTAATTTGTGATTAGATTAAACTCATTGATTTTTTACGCTTACCACTGCTCTAACTTAGCTTTTCTACAATTATGATAAAGTCTCAATGCACAACTCATCTTTGAAGTTTAGTTCAATCAAGCTTAACCTAATTATGATCTTATTGAACTCGTTAATATATTTTGTTGCAAAAGCGATTTCAATTATCCTGTGAGTGTAGATTTTTTTCCTTATATATACTTAATTACTGTCAAAGAATTATTGTATATGTCTAACATAGATTTTTTTTGTCAGTTGTTATTTTCTCGTGTAATATATTGAAGAAACATTCTTCTTTGTGACTGGCATTTAACTCTTAACACTTGCCGGTCCAATCTCAGTATTCTTGGCTTTTGATTGTGGCTTTGGCTCTAAGAGATAGATTCAACTTTCAGTGATAAAAATAATCATGTACTCCATGATTCATTACCTGAAGCAATTGTCATTAAATATGTTAAATTTTACTTTCCCATTTGCAAATGCTATTTTTCCTAATATTCCCCTAAATCCAATGGGTTGTTTGTAATAGATATTATTAGTTGAGAAGCTCTTGCTGATGAGCAATAACAAACAATATGTAACTTAAATATAAGCTACAGAAAGCAAGATACAATAATTTACTTCATTGGTGAAATCTATCTACATCTAAAACCACATGGAGGGATAATTCCATTAGTTTGGAGATAACTATAAGATACAATACACCCAAATATTTTCTACTCTTTATTCATCTCTCTAGTGATCTCTTTAGCCTCTTTCTCTCTAAAATCCCTGTCTTTGTCTTTTAGATTTATTTTCTTTTCAAACAAATACTAATGACAAACAGCCAAAGAAGCATATGATTATATACAAATATATATTATTATGCTCCCTGTTGAACACTCGGAGGCATATATGCATGTTTCTTCTCTTTTTTTTTTTTTTCTAATTAAGATAAATAGCACAAATTGGTAGTAAAAATATGTAATAACCGGTGATTTGGGTTGTAAAATCCACAAAAATCTAGTTGGTCATTGCGACTAATACATTAAATTAGTTCCATTAATTTTTTGCAAGCTCTTTAATGTTTTCATCCATATTTCTTATTTTGATAAACATCATGAGATGTAGAGTTGTAGAGGCCAATTGATATAGGATGTCTTACATTCAAGGATTTTAATATATTTCTACTATAAAGATGGAAAAAATCAAGAACTAGCGCTCAAAATTTTGCAAATAATAAAGTTTTAATCTTTGTCGATTATTTGTATTTTTAATGAGAAAAAAATGAAGGTAATCAATTTAGATGAAAATTCAAGTCTTTTACTAGAAATTCTTGACCAAGAAAACCGTAAAATGAGTTGAAACACACTCCTGTTGAAAACTAACTTGGATTCAATATGATTAAACACGGTCAATCCAATGACAATTTAGAGCAAATAATAGAAGGTAGATGAATGAAATCACCAAATTTAGCTTTCACCCTTGTAGAATGAGATGATATCTCCAAAAAAAATCTATTGATCTCTGACTTGTTCAAGAAGTTGACTTTTGAAGTAGTTAAGTAGTGCATTCAACTAGAGTTGTGTTCAGAAAAACTAATTGAGTTGTGTACATGCCTTTGGTCCTTTATAGTAATCATAATATCCCTTTTGGAATTCTCTTTACATTATCAAAAGTAGCATAAAAGTCACAAATATCTGTTATCAGGAAATAGAGCATATCACAGGAACCAAGATTTTGGATATTGACAGCCATGACTAACATAAGAACCTAAACCACAAATGGAAAACTACTTTTTGCCAGGATAGGCGAACAACCTTGAACCATAGTCTATCACCAGAGAAGCCAACCGAGTTATCGGTACATTAGAGGGTTTGCAAAAGACTCGAACGTAGTATGAGCACTCAGTGGTTATAACAAAGAGCCGCAAAAAATGCAAAATAGAGAATCAGGGAACTGGAGAATGAAGGAATCAATTCAGGTCAAGTTTTCATTATAGGATAATATTCTTGGAGCATTCATGCAAAGATTTATTAAAATTAAGATCAACTCAAAGCTTATCTTTCATCTTACGCATAAAATTTGCATTTTTGGTGACTTCAATTTTTGAAACTTTGCATCTCCAATAAATAAAATGCTAGAGCTTTATAAAAGAATATAAACTACAAATACAGCCTTGCAGTAAAATTGTTGTCATGATATACCTTTTAGCATGCTATTTTCTTGTACAGGAAGGCTGATAAGTATCTGATCGAACAAAAGATCAACTTCCATTCCTTTTTTGAGTTAATTTTCAAGACAAATTCCGTCCATATTGTTGAGTGTCTGTCTTGTTATAAAACATTCACCTCGGTTTATATCTGAATTGAATTTTATGACAAGACAAAATTCCGTCCATATTGTTGAGTGTCTGTCTTGTTAGAAAACATTCACCACGGTTAATCTCTGAATTGAATTTTATGAGGGTGGTATTGGCACTAATCTTATATGTATATTTTTATGAATATTTAAACTTCTAATTAAAATTTTATCTTTCATCTCATATGTCTTAGCACAAACAATTTTCTTTTTCTTGGACTCCAGACTTACAGATTAACATTGCTAACAAATTAAATACTTGAGCTTTATAATTGAACATAAACAACAAACAAAGTTTTCCGCTGCAAAATTTTAATCATGATATCGTTGTTAGACTTGTAGTTTCTTCCACAGGATGGCTCATAAGTGTGATGAAACAAAAGATGAACTTCCAATCCTTCTCTATGGTAATTTTTATGACAAAGTTTCATCGGTATTGTTGAGTACCTAAGAAACATTTGTTTCACTCATAGAATTGAAGTCTATTCTAACATGTGGGTCTTACAGAACATTTGATATTTTCTTACACTTATCTTGTATGGTATTAGTTTTCTCACATTTAGTCCATCGGACCTATATTTTCCATCAATATCGAATTTCCTTTTTTTTTTCTTTCAGAATATCTGATGTTATTATAGAGACCATTATCATCACTCATTTTTCTTTCATTTTATTTTATGTTGCTTGCGGTGCTAAAATTATTTCTCACAAAATTTTTGTAAACCTTCATTCAATTTGTTGCGTTCAGTCTGGTCTCTTACCCTAGTCCCTACAACATTATTTTTTTTTATAATTACTATTTGCGCTCAGTGTAACTATGGAACAATTAGGCTAGAAACATACGTCATAGCAGATACTAATCTATTCTGAGCTTACGTCGTAGCAGATGCTAATCCATTCTGAACTCGTACTAACGTTGCAAGATATTTTGTTCCATCTTTTCACCTACATTTTTTATCAATCAAATTTGCATATTTAACTGAAAACGGATGCAGGAAATAGCTAGCCTTAACCTGTCATCGTTAATAAGATTTGAATATTTTGATTAAGTCTATTGGTTACCTGTATACTAAACTAAGTCTCCCTTAGAGAACGTGTGACAATGTAAATTACCAAAAGTCTATTCTCTGTAAATTGTTTTGCAATTCCCTTCTGTAATATGTTTTACAATTCCCTTTATTTAAACCAAGTTTTCACATCTCTTATTCTTGTTCTACTGTATCTAGGAATGGAGACACCTATGCAGGAGAATATTTCGCCGACAAGATGCATGGCTTCGGGGTCTACCAATTTGCAAGTCAGCAATGCTACGAGGGAGCATGGCATGAAGGAAAGAGACAAGGTTTAGGAATGTACTCTTTCTCGAACAGCGAGGCACACTCCGGTCACTGGGCAAACGGCATCCTGCAAACTTCTAGCACTCGAAACGCCTTCCCTGGAACTCCATTCGCAGTTAACCATTCCAGAGTACTCAATGCTGTTCAGGTTCACAAAACCTTTCAAAACTGTAAATTACATAGCAAATAACTTTTTAACCAATTGTC
Source organism: Phalaenopsis equestris (assembly GCF_001263595.1). Taxonomy (NCBI): domain Eukaryota; kingdom Viridiplantae; phylum Streptophyta; class Magnoliopsida; order Asparagales; family Orchidaceae; genus Phalaenopsis; species Phalaenopsis equestris. Next base: position 6,334,589 of record NW_018164549.1, on the reverse strand, counting down.
AAATTAGTCCTCTTACTATTTTGATTAGGTCATTTTAGTCTGTTTTGTTTTAAGGGATACTGATTAGATTTTGGATGTCAGGAAGCAAGAGCAGCAGCAGGAAAGGCATATCATGTGTCAAGGGTGGATGAGAAAGTAAATAAAGCTGTTGCTGCTGCGAATAAAGCAGCCAATGCAGCCAGAGTTGCTGCTTCCAAAGCTGTCCAAACTGAGAAGAGAATTCATAGAGATGTGCTCGATTTCCCCATCCCAATAGTATGATAATCTTTTCACTTTCTTTCGATCGGAAGCCATTATGAACGAGCATTCGCCGCATTTTAGACAACATTCTATTGAGATTGAAGACAAAACTATGCAGATTTGTGTATGAGGATTTGCTCTTAGTTGACGAAGAGGATTGATAAAAAAGAATCTAGTGACTGACCACTTTAGGAGTAGGTTCTTCTTGCCTTCACTCTCATCTCAGGTAAATTAGCTTTTTTTTATTTATTTATTTATGTGGAGTTTTAATCTGTATAGGAACAAAAATTTCATCAATGGACGATGCGAGAATCTTGATAGTAATTATATCGTGTCGTATGACAATGAATGAAGTGCACAAATTTAGCTCACTTGCTATGCATGACAATGAATGCGTTTTGGCATAGGCAGTATTCCTTGTAAAAGGAATGCAAAATTTCTGAATGTTCTAATAATTAAATGAAGTGTAAAATTTAAATGTATGAAATTTTTTTTCTAGTTAAATATAAATATATGTTGAATTCCTTTGATTTAGGTGAATTTCAAATTCAAATTCTCTGGTATAAAATATGGGCGTAGCCGCTTATTGCTTGCCATATAAAATATTCGCGGTAGCCTGTCATTGTTGGATGACAACCGTTATCGTCGTCATAATTTGTTTCTGCCAATTTTCACGATCTGCCGATGGCAATTGGGTTTTAGATTGCATTTATATTATTTTTATTTATCTAGACAAATAATAATAATAATAATAATAATAATAATAATAATAATAATAATAATAATAATAATAATAATAATAATAATAATAATAATAATAATAATAATAATAATAATAATAATAATAATAATAAGCCCTGGAAAAACTTGAATTATGGAGGTCTACATTGGAGTCTAAAGGCCTTCATTTGAGTAGAACTAAAATTGAATACATGGAATGTAATTTTAGTAATAGTAGCTATAGTGACAGAAGTATAGCTTTGGGTGATCAAATTATTAAAAGATGTGAATGATTTAGATATCTCGGTGTGTTGTTCAAAGCGATGGTGATATAAATGAGGGTGTTAATAGTAGAATGTTAATAGTAGAATTTGTAGAATTTAAGTTGGTTGGTTGGAGTGGAGGAATGCTTCGGGCCTTTTGTGTGATAGAAAAGTACCACTTAGACTGAAAGGAAAATTTTATAAGATGGTAGTGAGACCTCCAATGTTCTATGGCGCTAAATGTTGGCCTTTAAAAGAGAAAAATAATACTAATTTAAGTGTTGCCGAGACGAGAATGATTAGGTAGATGAGTGGCTTTACACTTGGAGACAAAATGCGAAATGAATATCTTCGTGATAGGGTTGGTTGAGCTCCAATGACTGACAAAATTAGATAAAGTCATTTTAGATGGTTTGGTTACATTAAACATTGACCATCTGATGATCCGATTAGGAGAGTAGATGTTTTAGATTCGACTTATGTTAAGAAATCGACTTAAGATTCGACTTATGTTAAGAAAGACAGAGGTAGACATAGGAAGACTTGGGCTTATTGTATAAAAAAATGATCTTAATTTATTAGAACTAAATGAAAATATGAAACTATATAGGACGCAATGGTGAAAAAGGATTCTTGTAGCTGACCCCACGTAGTTGGATTAAGGCTTTGTTGTTGTTATTGTTGTTGTCACTTTTGCTCCAAACATACAAAACCCTAAGTCGCTAGGGTGTGCAATCAACGAAAGTAATGACCAAATCGTGGCATGTAAGGATCTCTAAAATTCTAGTCTCTAGTATATCTATCATTTCCACTATGTGTCTAAGTCCTACCCGATTAACCCTCATATTTCTCATCCTTCATTGCACTCCACTTCACACGCTTCAAATTCTTTAAACACGATAAATCCTTCTTCAAATTCCATCTACTATATCTGAGATTTAAGGCAAAAAGAAGGAGAAATGAAATTTATGATCCTGAATGGTTTAAAGTTGTTATCTTACTATTTAGACAATATATCTAATATTTAAGGCAAAATAGAGGAGAAGCGGATTTAAGATCCATTAGGGATTTCTTTTGTCATTTTTGTTGATTGGTAAAGTTTAGGTTAAATTCTACTTATTGCTGCTTAATTTCTACTACCAAACAACACCTAAATGAGGAATTTAGGGCAAAAAAGTGGAGACACAAGATTTAAATTCATGTAGCTTTTAAAGGTGTCATTATTAGTTGTTTGACAAATCATTCAACTAAACAGCTTCTAAGTGAGTGATTTAGGGAGAAGTGGAGGAGAAACGAGATTTAAGATATTATAGGATTTATGGTTAATAATTAATAAATTAGTAGCTACAATCACTTTTGTAAATTTATTTATTGAACTTTTTTGTGAAAATCTAAATATTTATTTGAGTTTTTAGCTCGTTTATTGACTTTTGTCGATCAATCGCAGCTACTAATTTATATCGACACATTACAAATGAGCTAAAAATGAAATAAACGAGTTAAAAACTCAAATAAATGTGTCGATTTAAATTTTATAATGTTTAAACTTGATTTGTTTAAATACTCATTTACTTTTCATAAACAATTTAAGTTTAAACATTATAAAATTTAAACAAGTCAAACTTGAACTATATATGAAAGCTCGACACAACCTCAAGCCGAACATAAACAACTTATAACTATATCAAGCCAAATCCGAACTATGATATATTCTGCTCGCTCGACTCGTTTACAACCCTAGGTATGGATGCTTATTTTGTAAGGGAAATTTTATTTGATTTTTAAATTGTTATCCATATAATATTTATATTTGGAATGATATCATCTAACTTCAATTATTTTTAATGAGCGATACCTTTTCATATTTATGGATGCTCATAAATTTAAGATCGACAATTCTTAATACATGCTCTTGTCCACCTGAGAGCTGATCAAATTTGAGAAAGGAAGCTTTATTTCGTAGACAGACTACTTTTCTAGCTGATAGGAGGGCTAAATAAGTAATTTCAAAGATCCACCACACATATTCAATAACCCTCCTCTAAAGACTTATCACCTATTCTAAATGAGCAATCTCTACTACAATGGTTTCCAGAGTGGAGACGATGGATGTTTTAAGAACTGATGTCAAGATTTATAGAGAATTCACCAATTCATTTAGTTTAAGATTATAACCGAGCCAAGCTAACCTTTGAGTCGATTGAATCCGATTTGATAAGTGGCTCGTGAGCTAAACTTGATGCGTGTCGGAAGATTTACAGCGGTGGAGTAATTGATTAGTGTCATAAATGTTAAACTAAAATTCAAGAGAGACTTGAGTAATTAAAGTGGATACCAAAATTTTTTACGTGGAAAATCCTGGAAAGTGAAAAAAATCATAAGGTCTCTAGCTCAGTTGAAATAATTCAATATATAATGGTGAGTACACAGAACTACTATTCCCCTTAGTTAAGGAAGATGGGATTGCAAAATTGATGTGCATTGGTATTTTAGCAGTAATAGTCATAACGGGCTGTGAAAGCCATAGTCGATTGCTATGAAGACAGTAATCTATTGTGAATATTGTAGATGGTGGTTGTAGTACTAACTTGTTGTAAATGTTACAGTTGAAAGATGTGGTAGTAGTTGGCCACAGAGGTCATAGTAGGAAGTTGCAGGAGCTATGATCCACTCGACATTATTGTTCACATAAACCTTAGTAGTAAGCTGCAATAACGTCCGTAGGCCACAAAAGTCAGAGTTGGGGCCGCCTGAGTTGTGGACAATGTAGGGTGTAGTTAGTCACATTAGTTGTAATGGAGAGATGCTACACCAAATGCAGTATTTTACACTAAGAGTGTGTTTAGGGCAGCTATGTGTTTCAGAATAAGCAGATTATCCTGAAACGCGGCCCAAGGGTCGACCGCGAGGTTTGTCCCGGGGCCTACGTTTAGTGTAAAAATGGAACCGCATTTTCGGATAAGCAGGCGGCAAAACACGTTATCCAAACAGTACCGCGGCGTTTTCAAAAAAAACTCCGGCACTTATAAGCTGCCCCAAACGGGTCATAAGTGTGTAATTACAAAAATACATCATTCATAATACACCAAATGCAATAATTACAAGGGCATTTTGGCCATTTAACAAATAACCAGCTAATCCAACGGTCAATGACGACTCATATTGATTACCATCGATCATAATTTTTTTTTTTTAAATGAATTTAGGATCTTAATAGCACCTCATTCAAGTAATATTGGTCTCATTGAATTCCTCTAATCGAAAAACTCAACTTGATTATAAGTATGTCAAATTTAAAATTTATTTGATCTTCCGATTAATTAACCCATACCTTCAAAGATCAAGTCTTGATCGAACTCAAATTAGATAAATTTTAATATCATTAAATTCTTCTCATCAAAACAATCAATTTGATTATGAATTTATTGAAATCAAAATTATAAATAACCTTTAATTTGAATCTAAAAATTTCTTATTAAAAAAAAAATCTCGAGATTCAAGCAAAACAATATAATTTTTTTATAACATTTAAATCTACGTGGTAAGATAATACAGCCCAAATTATTGAGACGAATCATAAAGATATCTCATTTAACAAACAGGAAGCTAAGAAAAGCAATCCCAGAACAGTCTTAATTTAAAAAAAAAATACATGTAAATATTAAAAAGGTGACCAAAGACCAAATCCTGTGGCATGCTTTTGTTTAAACGACGAAAACCATTAAGTCCATAACATAACACAAACTGTTTGTGATATCTTCCTTACACTTTCACTAATAAGAAAATTGCACTTATGCAATTCAAAAATTCAATAATGAACCATACTTTTATAGGACACCCTCTCATAGAATTATATATAAATATATATAATTCTATGAAAGCCAACTTAATATCTTGATAATTTACAATTTCAATCAAAAAAATCCATAGTTCAAGGTCTTTTATATTTAATATGCATGAATTTGCAATTAAATACGCTAAAATTTCAAAGCATATACATGATTCTCCCACCACACCCCTGCTATTTAGGAAAGGAGCAAGACAAGATTCTGCCTCTACCATAAATGTATCAGAAATTAGTCTCCAAAGCATGCATTAAAATAAGGATTTTTAAAAAAATAGTTTTTAAATTTTGCTGGAAACTCAAAAAAATCCTGGATTTAACAGCTTCAAGCCAAGAAAAATAAACTTATAGAGTCGACTACCCTAAACAACAGAAAAATACAATAATCTAAATTTAAAAATGGAGGCCATGATTAGCCGGCTACGCATGGAAAATGGTCGAATTAACTCTCTGTCTGCTCCCTTAGCCTTCTGATGGTGCTTCGAACGGTAACTGCACTTGCAGTGCTGAGAACAAAAGAAAAGAAATGTGTCAGCAACTTCTTCCTTCATCCTATATTCTGATACTAATACAAAAGTCCATCTTTTTTTTTTTAAAAAAGGAAGATTTACATGTGCATACCTCATACCTTAACTTCAATTTTTACATATAAACCACTTTACCCATGCATGAAAAGGTGTATCACACTTTTTAAAAGTTAAAAGTGGTATCTTTGGTGTGATTTGAAAGATTTGAGTGGTATAAAAGTAAAAAAAGTAATGTTTAGATGTTAGATATGCAAATACATAGGAACTTGATGATATGTATGTAAATGCCATGCACTTTCAACACACCATGGATACATGATCCTAGTGGTGTGAACTCCTGAGCTTAATGATGCTAAACTTCATAAATGATTCGACTAATGAGCCAACTTTTAACTCACCTCATTAACTCATGAGCCAAGTCATTTATAAAATCTTAATCTATAGTACAAATATACGGCATCATAAATATTTAGATATTATATCTTTATCCTTTACCTTAAGTGATTTTGTATTATTTCTCCCTTAAATTTTCACTGTTGTAATCGGTTTACCACAACTAGTACTGGAATAAGAATCAGCTTCTATCTTTCACAACGAGTAAGTTAGCTTATGAGCCACAAGCTCAACTCAAACTCATAGCATTGAGCACAAGCTCAAAATTGACAAATAGTACACTCAAATTGGCTCATTTATACTCTCAGTTTTTCATGAGCACTGCTGGTGTGATTAGTAGCCTACCACCAATTCAAGCGTGTTTGCTAAATCTAAAAAATGCTAGATTGATTATTCAAGTTTTCATTTAAATCTCCTGTACTACAATGATTGTAATGTCATTAAACTGTGGGGGTAATTCATTAATGCAAGTCAAGTAGGATACGGACAGTTCAATATCACTGCTTGCATCAAAAATGTTTTGTTGCGCAACCCATTTAAAACAAAAAACAAAAACTATATATATATATATTATATATATATATGTAATAGTTAGATGCAATGCTTTGGTGCCAAATGAGAGGATAAAAAATGTGCAAGGCTTGTGAAAGAGTTGGTAGAAAGTCATCTCTCAAATTAAAAGACCAAACTTCAAAGCATACTTAAATCACAAATTTTTAACCTAATTGTCACTAAGGCTCAACTTCCAGAAAATTTAAAAAAAACGAGACTACTAAAGAGGTTGAGGCGAGAGTGGTGTCTTACTTCAGAGTATAGGCACCGCCAGCTTTAACTTTGCCGCAGTCCTTGCATCCCCATATACCAACAGCTTTCCGCTTCACAGCATACTGGATTTAAGAAGCCATATTTTTTCAAGTCAAGCATGTCAATCAAATGAGAAGAAACAAGCTCTGCACTGAAGTCATTTACCTTGCCACAGAACTCGCAGAAGTACTTGGCATGCTGGCTGACTTCCATTTTCTTGATCTGCTTCCTCAAACTCGCACCATAGCGGGTGCCTGAATGATTTCAGATGAAAAGACACAACTAATCGCAGGGTTTTTCAAAGCTTGCAAAGTATCGATCAAAACATGGATCACTGTTGTGGGGGGGGGGAGGAGAGGGGGGGGGGGGGGGGGGATTGTTTTTTGTTTGAACATTTTAAATAAAATATAATTGTTTTTAAAACACTCCAAACTTCTAAAAAATATTTTTGAGTGTTTTCAAAAATATGTTAACTTATTTTTAGAAACAAAAAATAAAAACATGTAAAAAACACATTAAAAAAACATATTTTTAAAAACAAAAAAATAATAAAAGCAAATTGATCTCAAGTAATTCCTCAGCTTATGGCGAAACTTACCATACTTCCCAACAATTCCTGCCTTCTTTGTTCGCTTTGTCTATGTCAACAAGCAAAAATTGAGTCAATAGATTATATAAATCCTCACAAAATAAAATAACATAAAATAAAAACAGTTGACTAATTAATTGCTAATTCAGAATTCAAAAGGAAATAGAAATTTTTATCAAAGAAATTTTTAGCCCTCTATGAAAAAGAGATTGTTTAGGGATTCAAACTTAAGAGCTAAAGAATGGCTGTTTTCTATTCATCTAGGAATTAGCCTGACAGTTTATCTGGATGCACATTACTTAAATGCATGACTACAAGCCCTTGTGATTCTCAGAGTAAAGAATCAAATCACAAGTCTTGTATATTCTCTTTTAAAACCCTGAGAGAAGTTTAAGACTACAATAATAAAATCCTTCAAAATTCCTCTTAACTAATTCAGAATCTTCATAGCACAATACCATTTTGACAGTTTCACAAAAAACACAACAGAAGTGTAAAAATTATTTGCTTTGAACAACTAAACTATATAGAGGCATTTACATATATACCACCCAATTCCAAAGTATTGACATATCTAACACCTAAATTTTACTTTTTACATTTATACCATGATAAACTTTAATATCACATACAAAATACCATCACTTTAACTTTTAAAAAACCTTTTCATGCATAGATAAGGTGATATGCATGTAAAAATTGAAGTTTAGATGTTAAATATGTAAATACATAGGAATTGAGTGGTATGTAAGTAAATCTTCCATTTATATATTACAAGCAGGAGTCGCTCAATGTTCATTAAATACCAATTAAATATTACAAATCTACAATTTGTAAGTGCCTATCCTTGGATAAGAAATGCTTTTCATGATACAAAAAGAGGTTCATCACATGATACAAAATCAAATGTCATTATTGGCTTGGAAAAACTAGAACAAAATGGTGATACAAGTAAATAATGAACAGCTGCATAAAGCTTCTATATACTATCTTCTCATAATTTTTGAAAGATCAACACAGAATCCTACGAATGTACCCATTTGGTTCATGAAAATCCTATATGATGATAAAGCAGTTTCTAACACAATACGTGAATCTAAAAGCAGCTCCAAAAGCCCAATTGATACTCAAATTTATTGAAAAAACTAATTAAAAGACCAAACAACCTCAAACTTATATGATTAATCAACAAAAGATTCACTCAAAGCAATGAATCCAATCAAATAAAAAACATCTAATTTTGCATGAGAAAAACTAGAATAAGTTAATTAGCTTAGATCCTTGGACAAATTTGACGAGGCAAGCTGACCACTCACGGATGCAGCTCTCTAATATTATCATTATAATGTAAATCCAACCTTTCTTGGTCCTTAGATTAACTTTTTTTAATAAACTTAAGAATCAACTTGAACATTTTTAGTTACTCTTAAGGGCCACTAGCTAGCTGAATTTACCCAAGATTTAGGTAGTACTTAGCATAAATCCTGCTAAATAGTTACAAGAAAAAAAAAATACTTCAAATCCAACAGAATCTTAAATCCCATTTTTCCTCAGTTCACCCTCAAATACCAAATTTAGTAAATCCTAAAATTATCATTTAACAAATCCACAAGTCTTAATAACTTCTTCACACACAACTGCTTCCATTAATGCCTTTCCTAGAAAGCACCCGTTGCAACTTCCCGATGAGGTCTCTTATAATTAATAACACACTGACTATAATAATTAAATTATATAAATTAATCTTGATGATTACTCTCAACTAATAAGAAAATAAATTGATTTAAAGAAATAAATATTATTTATGACTTAAGTTGAACAATTAAAATTTATTATATTTAATTAATTTCATAAATTAAAACTTAAGAACTAATATTATTTAATTAAAAGTTCATTATCTTAACTGATATTTTTTTTACATTTAGTTTGTCAAAATATAAGTTATTATTTAATTACCTAAATATATAACTACTTAATCATTAATTGAGATATTTAATAAATCTAATTCATGTTGATACAAGCAAAGTTAACAAACAAAAATGTCCCATTCATATGAATCCTTAGATCCTGAAACAAGAAGCCAAATACTTTGCTTAGATTTAACAGGATTTAACACCTATCCTACAAATAGCTTCGGGTTTTAACCCACATAAGATTTAATAAATCCAGTCTATAGAGTTTACCAAATTCTCATTAAGTTAAATCTTGATTGCTGCCAAAACAGCCCCTTACATTTGTGCATTGCATTTCAATATTTTTTTTTTTGGGAATTAACATACACAGCACCCAATTATTATGATTTTACCTATCTCACACCCAAACTCTCACTTTTACAAACCAAGCACACAACTTACCTTTTTCACCACTTCTCAATTGTGAACTCCACATTTCATCTATAGGTAAGAAGCTGGTTTTGTAAAAATGAGAGTTTGGGTGTGAGATGGGAAAATGTAAAAAAAATGGGTGCTGTGTGTGTAAATTTCAGATTTTTTTTTTCTTTCTGGGAAGGGAAAAAAGATGACACAAACAGACCTAAATGGAAAAACAAGCAGAATGGTTGTAGACACGGAAAATTACGAAACTAAAGGCTATGCATCTCAAGAGTTGAGAGATTAGAGTAACTGAAAAGTGAAGTAGCAAAATGAACAGCGCTGCTTCAAATAATTATGAAGTCCTGCCATTTAGTTCAGTAAGAAAACAAAGAATTTATCATCCGCATCAATATAAAGGTTAAGAACATCAATCACAAGTCAGCATAAGAAGGGCTTGATCGTTCCTTTCACTTATTCGATTCCATCATTCCGAATCCTGCAACCACTCCTGAGTCCAACCCTTCATTCCCCAAGTATTCAAAATATTAAATCTCTTAAAAAATAACTTGCATCGGATCGGCGAAAACAGATTTGCATTAGAAATTAGGCTTCAAACTAAGAGAAGGACAAGCCTTCCGTAGCAAATCCCTTGAAAGTTACATCTAGAACCTTTGGTGAGAAAAATCTTAAGTTTTGTTTTAAGTAAAATCGATTTTAATGTCACATTCAATCGATAAAAGGTTTAAAAAACGATGAACCGATCAAGAAAGATATTCGACGGAAAAGCGTACCATTTTGAGACGATGTCGGCGACTGCAGGCAGGCTGATGGAAACCCTAAACACGAAGCACCGCTAGTTTTGCAAACTTCCTTTATGCGTACAACGAATATATATGCCCCAATGCCTCGTGGGCTCGGGTGTGAACAATTTGGCTAGAGGGGCATTATAAGTAGCTGGTGTAAACGTGCCGAATACGAGCGATGAGTGAGCCCAGACTCAACTCGTGTTCGGTTTATTTATATTTCGAGCTCAAAAAGTATATTTGTGTTCGTCTCGTTTGCTTAGCGAGCCGAACACAAGCCCTTCAGAACACGAGCCGTTCATGAACAAAGAGTCGTTTTGACAACCCCAATCACGTAGTCATAAGATATTAAGGGTGGGACAATATTTAAAACATCATTTGAATCTAATTTAATATTTTTTATTTTATTTTCTTCATCGATACTTTTAATTCATTATAATTTTTTGTAGTTTTATAGTCAATTAAATTTTTAAAAAACGTTACTCATCATAGATATATATGTGTATATATAATTGATTAATAGTATTTCGAGCCAAAATGAGACGAATACGAACGAACAAATATTAGTTCGTGTTCGGCTCGTTAACTTAGTGAACGAACCAAACATAAGCTTTTTAACAAGCTGAACACGAGTTATTCGCGAATAACGAGCCGTTTTGACCGCCCTACTAATAAA
>NW_018164549.1:6314865-6323277 GCF_001263595.1 Phalaenopsis equestris | reverse complement strand
GAAAATCAATTATATATATAATTTAATAAAATGGCCTGAGGTTATGACACGAGTCTCGGTCATCACTCACGCGCATATAATTCGAGTACCACACCCTACACTTGGGGGGAGTTGAACCGTAGACCAGAGGGGACTTACGACTGACAAGCAGATGCCCGACCAACTGATCATATATATATATATATATATATATATATAGTCAGGGTAGCACAATACATAATTGAACCATTTATCTCATCTCATTTTATCAAAACCTCATTGTAGTGGAAAAGATGTTTTTTCACATAAGAAATCTTCATCACATAAACATAGTTTAGTAGTTACTGTTTAAATTTTGTATTTTAGCTTTGTTAATAGTTAAGTAATTTAGTTCTGATAATTAGGGCTGTCAAAAAAGCTCGTTGTTCGCGAACAGTTCGTGTTCGATTCGTCAATGAGTTCGTGTTCGATTCGTTCGATAAGTAAACGAGACAAACGCAAAAAAATTTTTTTCGTTCGGTTAGTTAAAAGAACCAAACACGAACAGTGATGCGTTCGTTCGTGTTCGAATCGTTATTGTTTGAAATATAAAATAATATAAAATAATTATATATAAAAAATTTATTATATTTTAAAACATTAAATTTATAAATTATAATATATAATAAAATAATAATAATAATATATTAATATACTATAGTAGTAATATACTAATATAAATATTGTATATTTATATAATATAAGTTATATAATTAATATATAATATTACAGCTCGTGTTCGGTTCGTGTTTGGCTCGTTCGTTAAGAAACGAACACGAGCTTATTTCAAACAAACTAAATTTTAAACGAACCGAACACGAACACAAGTTTTGTTCGTTCGTGTTCGGTTCGTTTACACCCCTACTGATAATATCTCAGCATTCAAAATTAGTGACAGTAATTTCGTATTGACTTTCTGTGAATTTCCTAGTAAATTTATCATTTAAAATTTAAATGTTTCCCATGAGATTGATATTTGGGGCTTAAATAGAAAGTCTTTTATTACTTGATAACGATACGTATACTTGCGTAGAATCCCAACATTAATTGCTTAAATTTCTTATTCATAAAATATTGCATCAAACTTTTGGCACTGTTGCATAGCGGAGTCAACTATATAAATTTTACACAACTAGATTCTCGGGATCAAGTTTGTTGTGTCGTTATCGGGGAAAGTAATAGTAAATTAAATAGATTTAGTAAATTAGGAATTTTAGAGATAATTATATCAATAAATAAATAAATAATAATAAATTCAAAAATCCAAAAAGAACATATATTTTTATTCAAGAGTTATTTTTAAGAAATTTTTCTTTGCTTATTATATTTATTTATGTGAAATATTAGATCTGAAAGTTTAGTGTCTTACAATTTAGAATTAGAGCGTACTATTAGAAAAATTCGAAAACAACAAAAAGAAATTAAAAATTTAAATGAAAAGGCAAATAATTTAAATAATCAAATAAACAAAAATCGACAAAAACCTCTAAAAGATTATGTTAATCTGACAGCAGATGAACTTCACTTGACTATTCAAAATTCTGATGTTGCTGCTAATTCATTTGATCTTAAACATGTTATTATCCAAATGGTACAAAATAATTAGTTTGGAGGAACACCTACTGAAGATCCAAACTTATATCTTTCTAGTTTTCTCGAAATTTGTGCTACTTTTAAATAAGACGAAGTGTCTAATTATGTTGTTAGGCTTAGACTTTTTTTCATTTTTCATTAAGGGATAAAGCCAAGGCTTGGTTAAATTCATTAGCATCTGGATCTATTAGAACTTGGGAAGAACTATCACAAAAATTCTTAGCTAAATATTTTCCACCCTCGAAAACTGCTACGCTTAGAACTGACATTACATCTTTTTGTCTGTTTGAAGGGGAATCAATATATGAAGCTTGAAAAAGATTTAAAGATCTTCTTAAAAAATGTCCACACCATGCTCTATCAGATTGGTTAATAATTCAAACATTTTATAATGGATAAGTAGGATCACTTAGATCAATTATAGATGCTGCTGCAGAGAGATCATTAATGTCAAAACCTTTTGATGAAGCAGATTCTTTAATTGAAGAAATGACTACTAACAATCTAAGAGAGTAGCTAGTATTCATAATTCTGATGCAATGTCTATTTTAGAATCTCAAATTGCTGTTATTTCAAAAAAGCTTGGTCAAATAGGAGTGAACTATTCTCAAATACCCCTAGTATTAGAGAAAAATTCACTAAGATAGATAATTGATAATCATCTTATGAAACTTTAAATGTTATAAATAATCAAAATAACAATCCTTATTCTAACTTTTATAACCTTGAATGGAAAAATCACCCTAATTTTAGTTGGAATAATTATAACAATTCGGTGAATCCCTCCAGAAATTTGAACAACCAAGGAAATCCTAGTTATCAACCTTATTATCCTCCTAGATTTAACTCTAATCCTAACCCACAAGTTAAGGAAAATAAGTTGACGATGGAAGGAGTAATGTTAAACACAGGAAATCAAATACAGAATCAAGGGGCTGCTATTTGAAACATTGAAAATCAATTAGGACATATTGCTACTCCACCCAGTAACAAACCTTCTGGAATTCTTCCGAGTACGATGGAAGTTAATCTAAAAGATTAAAGTAAGAAGCAAATTAAAGCTATTCAATTACGAAGTGGAAAAGAAGTTGAAATAAGGATCCAAAGAGAAACTAATGTTGATGAAGAGAAGGAAGAAATGAAAAGAGACCAAAATGAAAATGAACAAACACAAAGTCCTTTAGAAAAACCATTACCTCTGTTTCCTCAAAAACTTAAGGAGAAGAATAAAGATAAATAATTTACATAATTTTTTGAAATCCTTATGAAGTTAACGATAAACATTCTTTGTGTTGAAGCTTTAGAACAAATGTCAAGTTATGTGAAATTTATGAAGAATATACTAAACAAGAAAAGGAAGTTTACAGATCATGAGACCGTTGCACTCAGTGAAGAGTATAGCTCTATTATTCAGAAAAAACTTCCTGAAAATTTAAAAGATCCTGGTAGTTTTACTATACCTTGTGCTATTTGTGAAAAGTTTTTTGGAAAAGCTTTATTTTATTTATGAGCGAGTATCAATGAGTATCAATCTTATGCATAATCTTATGCATTTATCAATCTTTAAACATTTAGATTTGGGAGAAATTTCCCCTACTACTGTAACTCTTCAGTTAGTTGATCGATCAATAACTTATTCAAAAAGAGTTATAGATGATGTATTAGTAAAAGTAGATATATTTATTTTCTCTGTAGACTTTATAGTATACGATATGGAGGAAGATAAAAAAATTCCTATTATTTTGGGAAGATATTTTGTATTATTTTGGGAAGACCATTTCTTGCAATAGGGAGAGTTGTGATAAATGTACAAAAAGGAGAATTAATAATGAGAGTTAATGATCAACAAGTAACATTTAATATTGCAAAATTTATGAAATATCCAGCAATAAAAAAATGTTAATAAATATTTTAGGATGGAGGTAACTGATTATTTGAGTGATGAGCAATTCAAGAATGAGTTTGAAGACAAATTAAAACAAGGAGAATTTTTTGAAAACAAGTTGAAAACAAGGGAAGAAGATTTGAATTATATTCAGGGAAAATTTGAAACATTAGACTTGTTGGAAAACAATAAAACAAATAGACTTGTTGGAAAACAATAAAACTTGAAACATTAGACTTGTTGGAAAACAATAAAACAATAAACCACCTGAACTTGAAGAAACCACCTGAACTTGAAGTGAAAATATTACCTGCCCATTTAAAATATGTGTTTTTAGGAGAGTCATCTACATTATCTGTTATTGTATATTCTAAATTAACATAGATGTTAAAAAATATAAAAAAGTTTTTGGATGGACTTTAGCAGATATTAAAGGAAGTAGTCCTTCTATTTGTATGCACAGAATTCTATTAGATGAACAATATGAACCTAAAGTTGATCCTCATAGGAGATTAAACCCCATAATGAAAGAAATTGTTAAAAAAGAAATTTTAAAATGACTAGATCTGGAATTATATATCCTATCTCAGATAGTGTTTGGGTAAGTCCAATTCACTGTGTTCCGAAGAAAGGAGGAGTGACCGTTGAAGAAAATGAAAATAATGAATTAATATCAGTAAGACAAGTTACTTATCTCAATAAGAAAAGTTACTGGTTGGAAAATTTGTATTAAATATAGAAAATTAAACATGGCCACCAGAAAAAATCACTTTTAAAAGATCACTTTCCTTTACCTTTTATAGACCAAATGTTGGATAGATTGGTTGAGAACAAATATTATTAAATATTATTATTTTTAGATGGATATACCGATTATCACCAAATTTTAATTGCTCTAGAGGATCAAGAGAAGACAACATTTACTAGCTCATATGAAACATTTACTTTTTCGTAGAATGTATTTTGGACTATGCAATGCACCTGCAACATTTCAAAAATGTATCATGTCAATCTTTAGCAATTTTATTGAACATGGAATGTAAGTGTTTATGGATGATTTTTTGGTATTTGGAACTTCGTTTGAATTATGTTTAAATATTTTAGAAAAAGTTCTTGAAGTATGTGAAAAAATCAACCTAGTACTAAATTGGGAAAAATGTCAATTTATGGTTGGGCATAAAATTTCTAAAAATGGCATGAAAGTAGATCCTGCAAAAATTCAAGTTATTGAAAAATTATCACCTCCGACTAATGTTAAAGGGGTAAAAAGCTTTTTAGGACATGCTGGTTTTTATATGTGTTACATAATTTTTTTTTTAAAATAACTAAACCATTATGCCAACTTTTAGAAAAGAACATGAAATTTGATTTTAATGAGGAATGCATAAAAGCATTTGAATTATTGAAAGAAAAATTAATCACTACACCTATAACAGTTCCAATTGATTAGGATAAACCATTTGAAATAATGTGTGAAGCTAGTGATTATGTTATTAGGGTTGTTTTAGGACAAAGACACAACAAAGTTTTTAAAGTGATATGTTATGCTAGTAAACTTTAATTGATGCTCAAATTAACTACACTACTACTAAAAGAGAGTTACTCACTATTGTTTATGCCTTTGATAAATTTAGACCTTACTTAATTGGAACTAAAGCATACAGATCATTCTACTATTAAATACATGATGCAAGAGAAGGATGTCAAACCAAGATTAATCCAAGATTAATTAGACCGGATACTTCTATTGCAAGATTTTGATTTTACCGTAGTTGGTAGAAAGGGAAATGATAATGAAATAACTGATCATTTGTCTAGACTAGAAAGAGAAATATTAACTAATTTTGCAAATGAAATTTTAGAGAATTTCCCTGATGAACAATTATATAGTATTGATGAAATAAATGTACCGTGGTATGCCGATATAGTAAATTATATTGTAAGTGATATTTTACCACCTAATATCAAAAATCCACAACTAAAGAAATGTATACATGATTCAAATTTTTATTTTTTGGATGACCCATATCTATATAAATAATGTAAAGATCTAATTATTAGAAGGTGTGTGCCTTATGAGGAAACTCAACAGATAATTGAAAGATGTCATGATTATGAATTTGGAAAACATTTTGGAATGAATAAAACTGCATATAAAATTTTGCAAGCTAGATTTTATTGACTTATTATTTTTAAAGATGTTAATGAATATATTAAAACGTGTGACCGATGTCAACGAATAGAAAATATTCCTAGAAGAAATGAATTGCCTCTAAATTACAAATTAGAAGTTGAAATTTTTGATGTGTAGTGATTAGATTTTATGGAACCATTTATGCCTTCATTTGAGAATTTATATATATTGCTTGTTGTTGATTATATGTCCATATGGATTGAAGTTATTGTTGTACCTAGATGTGATGCTCGGAGTGTTTCTAAATTTTTAATTAAAAATATCTTTACAAGATATGGAATGTCAAGAGTAATTATTACTGATGGAGGATCTCATTTTGGAATAAGAGAATCAAAAAATTTATTAAGAAATATGATATTATGCATATATTCTCTACTGCTTATCATCCTCAGACTAGCGATCTAGCAGAGATATCAAATCATGAAATTAAACAAATTTTAGAAAAAACTGTAAATCCTTATAAATTGGATTGGTCTACTAGATTAGTTATTGCATTATGAGCATACATAACTGCTTATAAGACTCCCATAGTAATGTCCTCATATAGACTTATTTTTGGAAAAACATGTCACTTACCAGTAGAATTAGAGCATAAAGCATTTTGGGCTATTAAAGAATTTAATTTTAATTTAAAGGATGCTGGTGAGAAAAGATTATTGCAGCTCAATGAAATTGAGGAAATTAGAAATGAAGTATATGATAATGCAAAAATCTACAAAGAGAAAATGAAAATATGGCATGATCAGAAGATTATTCAAAAGAAGTTTGAGCATGGACTAGAAGTTCTGTTATATTATACAAGATTGAGATTATTTTCAGGAAAACTGAAATCCAAATGGTTAGGACCATTTAAAGTGTTTAAAGTTTATTATTATAGAACTGTTGTTGTTAAATGTCCTAACACTGGAAAGATATTTAATGTTAATGAGCATTGATTGAAACATTATTATGAAGGACATGTATTTCTATTTTGTTTGATAAAGTGTTTATATATTAGTAGATAATAATCCTACACAATTTTATATATTATAAATTAAGATAAATATTGATATTAGAGGAAAATTTAGAATCGAATTGATCGAAAAAAATGATAAAGTCACAATTTTTTGCCACTGGCTCCGAGGACGCCAGAATGGGTGCTGACGTCGCCCGCATAAACGGACCAAAACGCCGGTAGCGCCATCGGGAGCGTCGACGACATTGAGAGCAGTTTTGCGGTTTTTGGCGGATTTTGGTGGACTTTAGTTGGATTTCGCTCTGTAATAACAGCTGGGAGGAGTTTTTTAAAGTCCTAAAAACTGCCTTGGACGACTGGAAACTTCCTATTTTTAAATTCCACGGTCTTTAATTCCAGAAATACTTCTAGGTATGGAGTTTTCAATAGAAGAAAGTTTATCAGTTTTGACGCGCAAAGATTATACGACAAAGTTATTGTAAAGAAGAGGTTTATTAAGGAGAGAGACTTTGTCAATCATGGATTGATTAATCCAAATTCTTCGATTAATAAAATCATTGTACAAAGGCGATGGGAAGTTCTGTGCTACACTACCGCTGCAGTTGTTGTACCAGTAGTGAAGGAATTATATGTCAATTTACATGGAATTACCCAAGGAGTTGTCTTTTTACGAGGTAAGGTTGTACCATTTACTCTTGCGCGAATCAATGAGTTGTATATGACAGAAAACATTCCAAAATTTCATTATACTAATTTCATCCCTACAATAGATTTGATGCAAAGATTTGATCAATAGATTTGATGCAAGATGTCTATAATTTTATGACGGATGAAAGTGATATTTGGGAAATGCGAGATGAAGGATATGTTAGTTTCTCTGCTTCATTGCTTAATTCAATATTGAAGCAGTGGCATTTTTTCATTTTTATAAAATTACTCCCTATCATGAAGATTAGTAGAGTTACCAAAAAAAGTGTTATTTTAAATTATTGCATTCAAATGAAAAAACCCACTAATATAGGATCTATCATATTTAAATATGTTATGTGTATTATTATGAATGGGCCAAATGAATGGGCCAATTTATGGATATGGATTTGGGCATCCTTCCACAATTTTCCTACTTTGCAGTCAATCTCAAGTTTCATATGAAAGTAGCGAAAAAGTTTTATTACCTTGGAAGCCCATGATTTCTATTGATGATAATTATGTTGGGAATGAGAATGAAGCAATATATATTATCTTGGATCATTCATCACATGCTTCAACTCCATTTATGTCACCAACAGTTGGAAGTTCACTTACTAGAAAAGAAATTGAAGAAAATTGAAAGAGAACTTCAGAGTATTACATATGCAATAAAAGAATCACCTAGATTGGAGGATCACCTAGATTGGAGGATGAAAGAAAATTTTGATTATACTGGAACATTTGAAGCAAGATTAGTGCAGATGTTTAAGGAAAAAAAGATGAATTAAAGAAAATTCGGCTGATCAATTTCTGTACTGACCCTTCTACAATCTGTACGTTCATTACCAGTCGATGGAAGATATCAGAGGAGGAGAAAGCATAGTTAAAGAATTTGGACTCTCTCCACTAGTTTAAAAAAACTTATGTACTTAATGTAATTGTGTGCATTTGATTTAGTTTGATTTGCTTTAGAATTCTGAATTTTGATTGTGTGTATAGTTTTGTGTCAGCGTTTAGTGTTGTGGCTTGATTTTGACGCTGATTTATAATTTAGATTTATAATTTAGTTTGCTTAAG
>NW_018164549.1:6312706-6314822 GCF_001263595.1 Phalaenopsis equestris | reverse complement strand
AAAAATGTGTTTGTAAAAGTGTACATATATAAAAGTTAGTTAGTTTGTTATTGTTTGTTAAAATGATTGTTTGTGAAAATGTCTACTTATGAATTATTGTTGAATAAAAATTTATGCTTAAAAATACTAAAAAGAACTTTAGAGAAAAATAAAAGGAAATTGAAAATTGAAAAAATTGAAAATGAAATTTTATTTAGGCCTTCAGCGCGGACAATGCCCTCGACCCGAGAAACAGCCTTTAACTCCTTAAATTCACGATTTTCATCGTAAACCGCCATTTTTACCCTTTGCGTCACTTTCAATCTCCAATTTTTTGCACCTAGGGCTTGCATTTGCTTGGATTTGAGGCGATTTTAAGGCAAGGGAACTTTGGATTTCATCTTCTCTAGGTAAGAGCTACACTTTGAGTTAAAAAATTTTAATTTTCACCAAGGATTTATCTCACATTGCCTAAATCCAAAAATTTTGGAATTTTTTTTAGAGATTTTGAGATTTTGAGAAAATCCTTTTGTGAAGAACTCTTACTTAGTGGATTTAAGTTTAAAGCGTCTTACTTTGGGATTTTCAAAATTTTTGAAATTTATTAAAAATTTTTTGATTTTTCTAGATTTTCCATGGCACCTAGAATGAGCAAAGGAAAGAGAAAAGTAGATTTTGATGAACAAAAAATTGTTAGCTTCAGGGCTAGTGCTCATTTCAATAGTCTACTTTAGCATTAAAAAAGTAATTTTGGATCGTGGTTTTAAAAATGCCGGAGGAGAAGTCGAGCGATTAATCAATGCTCTACAGTGGGAAAATTTCTGTTATTTTACTGTCGATGTGATTATTGGTGTAGTGATGGAATTCTATGCCAATTTTACTGAAGCTTCTGATGATTTTGTTTTTGTTAGTGGAAAAGTGGTGGAGTTTTCTCTAAGTAAAATTAATGAGTTTTATCAGTTGGTAGATGTTTACAGTTGCCAGTATAAATAATTTTCTGCTACTAATGATGCCTTAGATGAGGTTATTTCTTTTCTTACTAATGGAAGAGGGACCTGGAAAGTCAAAAATGGTGTTAAAGTAAATTTTCCTCTTTCTATACTTAATGTAGTATCTAAGGCCTAACACTACTTTATTTCTGGAAGAATGATTCCTACAAATCATCATAGTGAAGTGACCAAGGATAGAGTCATCATGAACTTCTGTATTCAGCAGGTGATGAGAATAAATGTAGGCTCTATTATCTATATGAACACTAGATCTATTGCTTTGGGAGAGACAACTGGTGGTTTGGCACACCCTGCACTTATTCTTACACTCTGAACAGGCAGGAGTTGATTTTAGACCTGCGAGAAAGAAGATTGAGCCTTTAAGACTTATTGGGTCTGCCAATATAAAAACATATGAATCTCATGCTGATTGGAGATCTGGGAGTAATACCAGAGATATTCCTTCTACTTCGAGGACCCCAACTTCTAGTGACCCTACTAACAGAGAACTTTTAGACCAAATGATGATCCAGTAGGGAGATGTCTTAAGAATGGATCATATGTTGCAGAACATGGATGTCAGAAATGCTCAAACTGATGATTTGATATGACAAAACTTCGAATATGATGCTGCTTATGATATGCATTGGTGAGACACATGAAGGGTACTCTATATCAGCAATAGAATTTTGATGTAGATGAAGAAGATGATGATGATTGGTGATCGGATTTCCTTTAGTTATATTTGATTGTACTTTGTTATTGTGTTGTTTGTTATTTTTATATATTGTTGAGACAATTTGTTAGATTGTGAGACTTTGTTTTATAGTTATGTTGAGTTGTGAATTGTAGTTTGTAAAACTGTTTTCATCTCTAATAGTTATGTTGTTAGTTTTAGTATTTTGTTAAATGTGGTGTAATTAACTCTTTCTCAGCAGATTTTATATGTATTATGTGCAATTTAATGTTTTAAGTCTTGTAGTTTTTTATATTAGCATAAGTAGTATTTCAAAATTAAAGTTTCAAAATCAGAACCTTCAACATCTATGCCTTTTCTTTATGTATTTAATGTTTTCTTTCACTCTTTATTTTTCAGTTCTTCATGCTAAATTTTTTTAAAATTTAATTTGGGGGGGGGGGGGGGTTCT
>NW_018164549.1:6282101-6312569 GCF_001263595.1 Phalaenopsis equestris | reverse complement strand
TTAAGTAAAAATTTTCAATAATAAAGGTTAATTTTGGAGATTAAGATAATTGGTATAAGAGAAAAAGACTATGTTTTCCATTTTAAGTAAGGAAAATTGTATTTTGGAAATATTAAAAATCTTAAAGGTTCATGTAAGAAGAAAAGAATTAAACTTTATGAAATCTTTAAGCTAATATAAATTTGTTAAGTAAAGAAATGTGACAAGTTTTTGACTTTAAGAAGAGGATAGTGAAGTTCAAAATCATTAAAGGCTATCCAGATATAGTAATCCTCACACTTATAAAAGAAAAGAAAAGAAGAGAAAAAGAAAAGAAAAGAAAAAAAAAAGAAAAGATGTGGGGAGAAGCTTTAGGAGATGTCTAATTAAAAATTGGCTTCACTTGAATTAATTTAAAAAGGAAAGCTTGCTACATTTTCTAAGCTTTTATTTGAGTATTAGTTTATTTACTAGTGAAGTTTTATGAAGTTTTTTTCATATGAATACTTTAAGTGACTTTAATAGGGCAATTTGCAATTTTTCTTGAAAAGAATAGAGAATCATAAATCTTGGACTTGATTACTAAATATTCTTATATCTTTAATATTAACTGGAGTTGTTTTGAATTTTTCTTAAGTTATGTTATTGTATTTAATATGAAAATCTAGAAGTTAAATTATTTTACCATAAGTCATATTTTTACATAGTAGAGGAGTTACTTGAGGACAAGTAACATGTAAGTTTGGGGGATTTTGATACACCAAAAATATATGCATTTTTAGACCTATATTTTATACTCATTTTTGGTGATATTGCACTTTGATGGAATATATTTGTATGTTTTCTTGTAGGTTGTTGAATTTTAAGACTTGAAGTAAGAAGGAAGCAAAAAGGATGAAATTTGGAGTAAAAGTGAAGAAGTTGAAATTTGTTTAGCCGTCAGGCGCTGTTTGGCAGAGAACATTGAATTTAATTACGAGACATTGGCACTGACGGCGCCAGAATGGGCGTTGATGGCGCCAATGTCGATTCAGCTCCGATTTCTAGAAGATTTGACTAATCTGGACGCATTTTGAAGTGTTTTTGGTGGCACCTATTGGAGAACCGACTCTAGGCTTTATTTGAGGCTGAAATTGATAAAAAAATGATTCTTTCTGCCATTCCATCGACCCAATTCAACTTTTCACACAACACATTCCTCTATTTTTCATTCCACAACCATTTAAAGCCCATTGTTCTTATAATTTAGAATTTTGTGGTGAGATTAAGTGTGAACTCTTCTCTAAGAGTGTTCGAGAAGGAGAAAAATGAGAGATTTCTTCTTCCTTCATTTCCTAAAAGAGGCTATAAGGGATTTGCTTTGAGAAAGAGTTTCAGATAAATATTGTTTGTTTATTAGTGTTGTATGAACTTTCTTTTATATATGAAATTTGTGTTTTGTTGTATATTTCTCATAAAGTATGAGTAGTTTACTTTATCTTTCTCCCTATTCTGAGATATGGTAAAATGAAGAGATAATATGGATGTGCCAATATTAAAATATAAAATAAATTATGATAACTTTTCAACTCCAAACTTAATTTACTTTTCGATCTGACCAATTGAGTTATTAAAATATATTGTGAAACATATGATGCGAAAAATGAAGTATGAGTTCTACAACAGAGTGAGGATCACATTTGATTCCATGAAGGAGAACTTCATTCATGGAATTAAGTGCAAATAAATAGGAAAATATACTTTGTTGGATGTAGAATTGGAGAACATTTAGGGTGCCAGACTAAAATCCCCAATACGGTCTTAGTGTTTAAAAACTAAAGCGAGAGTTAGCCTTCATGTAAAGGGAAGTGGGAGCTATGGAGTGGGAGTCATTATCCTTCTGGCCTAGCCACAGATTTAGGGACAAAATCTTGGATTAGCCAATGATTTTCTATAACACTGTATCAGGGTGGAGAATAAAAACTGCTCCTATTTGGCACAATACATAATTGAACCATTTATCTCATCTCATTTTACCAAAACAACATTGTAGTGGGAAATATGTTTTTTCACATAAGAAATCTTCATCACATAAACATAATTTAATAGTTTATAGTTTAGTAGTTACTGTTTAAACTTTGTATTTCAGTTTTGTTAAATAATTTAGTTCTGATAATATCTCATTATTCAAAATTAGTGACAGTAATTTTGTATTGACTTTCTGGGAATTTCCTAGTAAATTTATCATTTCAAATTTAAACCTTCCATTGGAATCGATATTTGGGGCTTAAATAAAAAGTCCTTCATTACTTGATAACAATACGTATACTTGCGTAGAATCACAACATTAATTGCTTAAATTTCTTATTCATAAAATATTGCATCAAGTTTTTGACACCATTATATAGTAGAGTCAACTATATAATTTTTACACAACTATATTCTCGGGATCAATTTGAAGCAAATAAAATGCAATTATTATATTTAATTATGGGATACTACTTAATAATACATATCGTTATCAAGTAATATAAGACTTTTTGATTAAGCACCAAATATCAAACCCACAGAGAAAATTAGTAATATACACTTTATAACATAAGAGATATTAGATAACAAAGTTTTACTTAGCAAAAATACTCTTACTCAAACTATAGATGCTATAATATGAATGAAAGTTTGATTCTTTTTATAATTTTTGATAATTGAAAGTAAAGTAAACAACTAACTAAACTTAACTAGATATTTGTAAAATGAAGACAATATAAATAAAATATTTTTTTCCTTATCATGAATCAATAAGAAGTATAGGAATTCTGTTATGGAAGTATTCAAATTGTGTTGTGTCAAATAGGAGTAATAATATTCTTTACCCTTACTAGAGATGCTATAAAGAACATTGACTACTTTAAAGTTTGAATAGTCTTGAATACGGGTTAGGTAGGGAAGATATTAGCTCTTATTCTAGAGTTCTCGCTTCTCCCTCCACCTGGGGGCTAACATCTCGTATCAGAAACTAAAATTATAAACCAAATTATTAGTTTTAGCCTATCACTCTAAAGTCCTCCAATTCTACACCATTCAAAGTTTATTTTCCTCTTTATTTGCACTCAATCATATGAATTACATTCTCATCCATATAATCTCATGTGATTCTTGTCATTAATTGGCTGAGACAATACCATAACGAATCTTACATGTTCTCACAACAAATATTAACATCTTAATTGATCAAATCAAGAAGTAAATTAAGTACAAGGTTTAAATCATTACAATTTATTCCAACATTAAAGATTAATACTTCACACAACTTCCATCAAATACTTAATCATTTATCATTCTTAATCATTTCCATCAAATACTTAATCATTTATCATTTTAAGGAAAAAGATAAAGGAAACTACTCAGAATTCATGGAGAAAACACAACCACACTTAAATTTGAAAGTATAAATCATGCAAAGAAACAAGAAGTTTAAATTAAAACTAAATGTAGTCACAAACATAAAAAATTTTCTCAAATCCTCTCCATCAAACTCTTGAAGTTCATTTGAATCTCTTCTTTCACTTACAATACAAACTACAACTCAAAATAAAAGAAAATGGGGCGGTGAAATAATCATGAAGTAGTGTCTAAGAGTCTCTCAAAAAGGAGAGAAGAGAGAGAGAGAGAGAGAGTTTTTCAATCCAATTCAAGTCTTCTTTTATAATTTTCTAAAAGATGTCTTGGTGCCTATTCAAAATGTGTTAGCATTCAATGAATCTTCCAAGAGTTGCCTTCTTTCAAAAGCCAATTGAATGTATTTTTGTGTCCATTAACTATTCCCCACATTTTCATCAAAGGTTGCTTCACACAGCTCTTCAAAAATTTGTCCAATTCATTGAATCATCAAGTTACTACTTCTGTCGCTTAAGCGCAAAGTACTTGGTGCTTAGGCGCGACCTTCTCGATTTTACTGGCGCATAAGCGCCAGCTCTGGGCGCTTGGCGCCACAATTCTTTTGCACTTTTTTTCATTTTTGCTCCAACTTTGATCATTTTTCACTCATTTCACCATTTTTTATCCATTTGATTGTACTTGAAATAAAAACAAACAAAAACCTTCCATTAAAACGTAATATCTTAAAAATAGTTATAAAAATGTGCACATAAATACTATATATTTTAGATGTATCAGTAAGCTTCATCCTAGCTTGGGGAAGGATCGCCGGAGCTTCATTGGAGCTCGAAACCTCACCTGAGCTTTGCTATCTCTCCTACACTAAGAGATATTTTTCATTCATTGGAGGAGTGGAGTAAATCTCGTCGGAGCTTCACTGGAGCCTCACCAGAGTTTTATATTCTCTCCTACTGTTAGGAGAGCTTCAACCCACCAGAAGAAACACATCCACAACCTTTGGGTTGGTGGGATTCTCTAAAACTCTTATATTTTTTTCTTTGCTAGCTCTAAGAATAGGTTTTGCTAGTTATTTATGGGTTTGGTCGCCCACATGAGGTATTCTGACCAGCCACTCGGTATCGTTCGACTCAATCGATCACCTCTTATCGGTTGGTCCAATTGGTCAAACCATATCGGTCGGTCTGACCGTACGCCTTTTGATTGGCCAGTTTTATGGCGTCGTCAATGGTTTTATCGCTCGTGCTAGACTACTTGGCAGGCTGACACTAGCCAACACGACCATACACATATTGACTAGTCATTTATTTGTTAACGTAAGCCCCATATGTTAGGAGATTTTGCAATCCCCTTGCGATTCCCATGAGCAAAACCTACCTTTTTCCTTTCTAGCACAAAGCCCCAATGCCCGAGGTTGTCATAACCATGCATTTGCATCAGCGACTTCGTTCCCACGATAGAGGGGAGTGAAATCCATTGTTTGGGTGTAGAGAATGGAAAGTCCCATGGCTTTGACGTTCTCTACTCCTTGAAGACTTTCCCCATGAAATTTCTTTGCGCCGAACAAATGGAGGGGGCTACCATCACTTTGCAATGACCCTCGCTTCGCTCCGTCGACAACCCATAGGGTGACCGTGAGATCGTTAGGGCGAGTTTGTTTTATAGCCGATGATGATCAGATCTCATTTTTATGTGCATGTTGTTTGTATTTGCATTATTTTGCATTTCATGCATAGATTTTTCAAAATATGCATAAATTATCAATTTTTGCATATCTTTCGTTGACTTGTCCGATTGAGCGCATCGACCGGATCAGATTGATCGATGTGTTCTGTCGGCTCACCTGATCGACCCCATTGGCCCGATTGACGCGACCGAAAATCTTTTGTCAGTTCGTCCGAATGATTACACTAGTCCAATCAGATTAATTGATATGTTTTGTCGACTCGCCTGATCAACCCACTGGCCTGATTGGTGCGACCAAAAATCTTTTGTCTCCTCATCTAATTGGCTTATTTGCCCGATCACATTGATAGATATCTTTCGTCGGCTCATCCGGTCGACCCCACAGGCTCGATTAGTTCTACCAACCGTTTATATCGAATGTTGCACAATTGCATGCTTGTTTCATACTATTTACTTGAATACATTCACAACACACACCCAATTGTGCATCCGTGAACTTGTGCTCCCATATGCTCGTGGTGGGCGGTTATGCCCCTCGCATGGACTTTCGTGCCCATTTCATGACATCCCTACGTCATGGTGCATCACATTCTATATGTATGCACCTATAATTATGCTCTCTTGCGTGTATGTTCACATGACATCTTGCATATTTATGACGTGTGCATTTGGATTTGTGTCCTCATACATTTATCTGACACATTTACATGTTATGTGACTGGACGGTTTGCATATCAAGTCTACCTGGTGTTTAATTCTTCTCAGTGAGAATTACTTCACCTTCTCTTCTTATGACATTACCTCAGACTATAATATGTTACCCACAAGTTACTGTCTCTATGGCACAACCACCATCCGAGTCATTACCTCTATGACACACTTACTCACGGCCTCCATGACACACCCACCCTCCGAATCAGTGCCTCATCGACACACTCAGCCTCTAGGTCACAATCTCCTCGGCACACTTACCCTTCGAGTCACTACATCCATGACATATGACATGCCTAAAAATGTGATACTTTTTTAGATACATTTTATTCTCATTTTTAATGATATCTCCTAATTATGCTTTAAGTGTATTCTTCGGGCTCACTTTGACAATTTGCAATCTCATATGATTTGTCTCACTTAGACGCGTTGATTATAAATTGAAGTGTGAGTACTTTTAAATTTGATTTTTAAAACTAGTCAAAATATGCATCAAGATTCGTACAGATTAATTATTTTTTTTCTTGGACATATCAATTCGTATTTATTTATTTAACACCTAAAATCTTTTATTATTTATATGTCATTATATATTATAAATTATAAACTATATCCAAAACATTACTAATATTAACCTATTAAAATAAAATATAATTTCATGCTTACACGACTTTAGAGTGAAAAATTACACCCTCCATCAGGCAAGTGTAATATTTTAACATAGTTTACCTATTAAAATATAATATAAATAACTAAATAAAATTAAAAAAAATTAATATTTGTTTGGACCTCATCTTAACATAATTGGTTGAGAGTTTACCGAATAGAGATCTTGGATTCAATGCCTTATAAGTGGTGTATTTTCAAAAAAAATAAAAGGGCCATTTATATATTTATCACCTAATTCTTTTGTATATAAACATTTACGTAGACGGAGAAACATTACATCAGAATTCTTAACATAGAGTTGTGTTTGGAGTCCACTGATACGCAGACACATGAAATTGACAGAAAAATTAAAAAAGTAGTTTTAGCGTAGAAAAATATTTTTTTCGTGTTATTCCGAATTATTCAGGTGTTATTGTGATGATATTCATGTGTTATTTTGTTCTGGGAATATTATTGGCGTTATAATAATACAATAACACATTAATACCATCACAATAACACCTGAATAATGTGAAATAACACATGAGGAATATTCTCCTGTGTTACAGGGCCGGATCATAAGAAAACATGCGAGTTTACTTGAAGCCACGTATCCACATATTAGTGAATCCGGAAATAGCTGTACGTTAGGAGTACTTATGTAATATTTTCTCTTGAGGAGATAAGGCTCGCATATGCAAAAATTAATGTTTTACTAAATATGTAAATACAGAAGAATTGTGTGTGAAGTCTGTAAATTTTCCTGATGCGTTCAAACCAGTTCCCCGGGGTTTTTCCCTGGGCGGAGAGGCGAGTTCGATGTTCTCCGCCATCTTCCACCGCCGCGCCGCCATTGAATCGTACCTCATCGCCGGAACCCTAGCTCCGTTCTCCATGGCCACCGTTGCGGGCAACTCTTCTACACTCCCATTTTCCGATCCCCTTCTCGAACAATTCCTCCCTGGCCGCACTCGCCCGCGGCATCATCTCCGCCTAAAACTTCGCCTCGAGCTCCTCCGTCACCTCAACACAGCTCTAAAAACTGACCCTCAATGCTCCGTCGCCGCCTCTTCCCTTCTCTCTGCATTGCACTCAGCCCCCCTCGCCGACCTCCTTTGCTCCCTTAGAAACCCCCGCGCTGCTCTCTCTTTCTTACTCATCGCCATCCCCAATACCTTTCCCGACGCCATCTTATTCTCTTGCGACGTAGCTTTCCTCATCTTCTCAACCGAAAAGCTGAAAACATTAGCACAAGATATCCTCTCCGGTCTCCTTCACTGCCTCAATCCCCACCGTGCCGTCGATCTCCTCAGCTGGGCTGCTCTACATCGCTCTTACTTCTCACGCTATCACGCCCTTCACCTCGTCCTCCGCGCGTTTCTTGGCGCCGGCATGGTATCAGAGGCGCTTCGAGCTTTGGCAGAGATCCGTCGTGTGGGCAATACCCCAAGCCTCTCAGTCCACGCTATTCTTCTCCGGCTTCTCTTCAGGATGGGGGATTCGAAAAATGCTTGGAAGTTGTTCCGGGATATGATTCTTCGTGGTCCTCGCCCGAGCGTCAGGATCTTCAACGCAATGATTCTTGGATCTTGCCTCAAAGGGAGGGTTGCTGCTGGGGAAGGGTTGTTTTGGTTGATTCCAAAGTACAAACTTGAGCCGGATGCTTGCAGTTTTAATATTATTATGAAAGCGAACTGTTTATTTGGTCGGGTGGGGAATGCCTTCAAGCTGTTTGATGAAATGATTGATTTAGGACATGTACCTACCATTGTAAGCTATAATATTTTAATCAACGTGCTCTGCAGGCAAGGGAGGATGGAGGAGGCAAGGAGGTGGTTTGATCGTATAGTGGAAGATGGGCTTGAGACTAATATTATTACTTATAATGTCCTTTTAGATGGATATGTAAAGGCTGGGCAGGTTGATATTGCAATTTCTACTTATGAAGAGATGGTGAAGAAAGGAATTCCTCCAGATTTCTACACATTCAACATACTTGTTTCAGGGCACTGCAAGTTCCGCAGAGATTGGAAAGGTCTGGTTCAGAACTTGTTTAGAGATGCATTAAATGATGAGGTATGTACTCAAATGTTAATCTCAAGCCTTTGCTGGGATGGGCAGATGGAAGATGCAAGATTGCTTATGCCCAGCAATCCCAGTGATGGTTTACTGCCCAAAGTTTCAAATTTCAACTCAATTATTGCTGGTTATAGCAAGGAGGGGATGGAGGAAGAAGCTATCAATATGTATAGAGTCATGGTGGATGAATTTAGCCTGGTACCTTCTGCTTCTACGTGGCAATCTTTGCTATTAGGGTTGTGTAGGCGAGGAAGGTTAAGTGAAGCTAAAGAACTTTTGTATGAGATTGTGGGGAGGGGATTCAATGTGGGTATATCTGCTTTCACCATCTACATAGATGGGTGCTTTAGGTTTGGTAAAGTATCTGAGGCTATAGATTGTTTGAATCACATGGAAAGTAACGGTATCTCACTTGATGTTGTTGGCTTTTCAGCATACATAAATGGCCTTTGCAGAGCAGAGCGCATGGAAAAAGCCCAGGAGGTTTTCAATGAGATCCGTAGGAGAGGATTGATCCCAAATAACTTTACCTATAATTCTCTTATATCTGGTCTAATGAGAGTCGGTGATATTAAGGAAGCACTGAAGTTGGAAGCAGATATGAGGTGTAATGGACTGAGTCCTGACATCTTCACAACAAATATAGTGATTAATGGTTTCTGCCTGCATAGATGCTTGGAGAGGGCTGATGAGGAGTTCAGGCAGATGGGGTGGAATGGATTATACCCAGATACCATTACTTTTAATACATTAATAGCTGCTTGTTACAGAACTTTTGATACCGGACATGCAGAAAGGTATTTTGAATTAATGGCTTTAAGAGATTGCAAACCTGATATTTTCACTTATAATATAAGGATTCATAGCCTTTGCAGCAGATATAGGACCCCTGAGGCCATGAAGATGGTAGATACGCTCATCTCAGAGGGCTTTACTCCTAGCACAGTCACTCATAACACTGTGATGAATGGCATATGCGATGATAGTCTTGGTCGCGCCATGATTTTAACTGGAAAGTTGATTAAGATGGCCATTGTTCCTAATGTTGTTACAGTTAACCTTCTTCTGTCTCATTTCTGCAAGCAAGGGTTGGCTGAGAGAGCCTTGATTTGGGGAGAGAAGTTCAAGAAGGTTTCCTTTGATTTTGATGACGTGACATTGTGTATATTGGACAAAGCTAATAATTGCCTGAGAAAAGAGTCAGGGGCCAGAGTTACTTCAGGTAAAGGCTTGTTTCTAGAGTTCCTCATGCACGTCGCTTATGAGTTAATATGCAATACTAATCGAAGTTCGAAGCATAAGCCGTTGGCTATTAAAGGCTTAGTCAATGGTGGCTTTACTTGTGCTTCAATGAAGAGGGATTTGAGTTAGCAAAAGCTGTATAAAGTTTGTTCTCACAATGTTCATGGATGAGAATTTAGGCGCTCATTACCAAGGCTTCTAGTTGGTCATCCACGCCCTTCTTTGGATAGGAAGATCCATTGAAGATTTGTGAAGATGACATAAGTTGAATGCTTTAATTTTACTGTCCTTCTAATTCAGGTTAATGCCTCATAATTTTCTTAAACTAGAATCTTTGCACCAGTCATCATTAATTATACTAAGTTCAGCAATGTTTTGTAATCATGGCTGTCTGATACAGTTTTTAGGGTCAACATTTACGCTAGATTGGCTAAAGCCAAGCGGAGGGATCAAAATCCCAGGCAACTTTGTTGCATTTTGACATCTATTTTTGGTATGAATGGGCGCTGCAATGATGAAAGTGGTGCTGAACATCATCTTGTGAAATTCATACGTGGTAACTTCTTGAACCACTTTATGGATATCTATTTTTGATGCAAATTTATTTTGTTCCCTCACAAATCTTTCTTTATTTATGATTCACAACCTTATAAGC
This sequence comes from Phalaenopsis equestris, assembly GCF_001263595.1. NCBI lineage: Eukaryota > Viridiplantae > Streptophyta > Magnoliopsida > Asparagales > Orchidaceae > Phalaenopsis > Phalaenopsis equestris. The sequence continues at coordinate 6,302,194 of NW_018164549.1, read as the reverse complement.
ATTACAAATCTTTCGGATCTATACACGGATATACATAACTAAACATTTTAAAAACTGCAACAGATTATCTTTTTTCTTTACTTCAAGCTTCTAAGTTATCTATTTTAATTCCATCTCTCAGGGAAGGAAGGTTATCTTAGCTCTTCATGAGGATCTATTCCCACTTGAATTTCCTGAAACTGGTTCCATTCTTTTCATTGCTTGAAATACTAGTGGAGAATCGTTAGATTATAATTACAACAACGAGATTTTTTTTTTTTTTTTTGCCACAGAGCACCGCAGCTTGACGGAGCTGATTGAGTTATATTTTTGGTTCTTACGGCGTGTGGCTCTCTCATTTTCTCCTGAACCCGTGGGATAAGGGTATGTTGCAGAGAATATTTATGTACAGCAGATTTTAATTCGGTTGAATCCAATCCACATTTACTAGTTGAAAGAAAGGTATTGCAAACACCAACTGAGCTTTATTCACTATGGCTTCATAATTTATTGTAACAATAAGCTGTGATCCTTTCAAAAAATAGTAAAAAATGGAACGAAGAAAACTTCTAAAGAGATTGCTGATTTCCACTATCAAAGACAGCAGCAGGAAAAGTGTTAACTCTGCACTAAGGAAAGAAAAAGTGATGCTAAACTTTTATTTGAAGTCCTTGTTTGATGCCACCGAAGCTTCGCACAAGTAGTCAGCTTATCGTTTTTTTGGATTAAAGTTTGGTATTATAGCATTATTTGAGAAGAAAATCTCTTATAAAATAAATCGATCTTTTCTGAATCTTCAAGCTAGATTATTATAATGTTTTAGCTAAGGATTATTTTATTTTATTCTTTAGTTATTTATGCATTGTTGGATCTTGATTTTTTTGTGGATCACATCCAAAGAATAGAGCGTAGACAGAAAGGGAAAAAAGAACAGAATGAAATGAACCGTAATTTAGAAGAAGTGTATAACCCTTTATTGATAGTTATAGCATTATTTGAAAAGAAAATATCTTATAAAATAAATTGATCTTTTCTGAATCTTCAAGCTAGATTATTATATTGTTTTAGCTAAGGATTATTTTATTTTATTTTTTAGTTATTTATGCATTGTTGGATCTTGATTTTTTTGTGGATCACATCCAAAGAATAGAGTGTAGACAGAAAGAGAAAAATGAACAGAATAAAATGAACCGTAATTTAGAAGAAATGTATAACCCTTTATTGATAGAATGACCTCCTATTTATAGAGAATGGGGGTATGGTATGTTGAATTACAATTGTGCCCCTACTTTAATGGAGGTTGTGCATGTTATTATAGATATCTGCCGTATGTGGGCCCAGGGCCTGACAACTCTATGGTTGACTGGCTAGACTTACGAATCATTTGAAAGACGTTGTCGGTCGGCTAAGCTACAGAAACTCATCGGTCGACTTGTCTGATAAGACTACCGGTCGACTATGCTTGATGTTGCTGATTGGTTGGACTCTTACTGGCAAATGGCTAGCTAGGTTGGTTCAGTTGGTTCAGTTGGTTAAGTGGTATTGATCGGTTGATAAAGTATTACTGTTGACCCTTCATCCCTGACAAAGAACTTCTATCGATTAGGCAAATTAAACTATCGGGCAAACGGTGAATCACCATAATCCAATAAGTAGCCGCCCTTGGATGAAGAAAACTTGGCAGTGTGGCCGTCGTTCCTCTGATTGACTCAATGATATTTGGGGAGGTTGATGATTACCTTCGAGGGAATTGTAAAACTCGAGGGATTAACTTTGCCCCTTGGATTGATTCCACTGCTGGGATGTCCTAGATTCCCCTGTATTTGGCGACTGCTCAAACTACTCAGGTTCAGACTATTTGGCTACCTTGATTAGTTTTAATCTTGATGCTTCCAATCAGATACATGAGCCTCTAAGTCTCCTGTTGATGGGCGGTAGATTTCCTCGAGATTCATGTTAGTATTTTTTGTGTACATATTTAGTTTCCCGATTCTCTTACTTCTTGGAAGTCGCGATGCAATAAGAATAAAATAATTTAATGTAAAAGAATCTTATTTATGATAATTCAATTATTCTATAATTGAACTTTCTAGATTTTCGTGCCACGTGTTTCTATAAATATGACGTGAAGGGTCGAGGCTTCTCCTTTCCTTTCCATTTCTCCCTTGCTTTTGCATCGTTTGGACTTCAAGTGTTGCCATGATGGATGGCGCGGCGATGGGGTCCAAGGCGGCAGGATCCAAGGCTTTTGATAGGTTAGCCTACCTGCAGGTTTTTAGTGAGAGGAAGACGAAGTCTTGGTCAAAAGTTGGGAAAATGAAACCAAAAGGAGAGAAGAGGAAGAAGTGGAAGGCGCCTGATTAAGAGGATCAGGTGGGATCATCATATTTGCTCCGCAACCGCCAATAGGAAGAGGCTTCAGTGGAGGTTGGGGGACGATTAGTCGACCGTCTTTCCAAGCTGTCTATTCTTGCTGCCGAGCCATCTGTTCCTTCTGCTGCGACATCTAATCTGCTTCCCCTCGAAACTCAGGCCCTGCCCGTTGATCAGACCGAGAAGGGAAACTGATACTATTGCCCCACCTAGGGCTCCCTGGCCGGCCGATGCTCCACTTTCAACCGCGACGTAGGAAAAAGATAGTGAGGGTGTGGTCTCGTTTACTGCGTCCTAGTGGCGTCGAATCCTTGATACGGGGAATTTCAATTTTACTTATTTTTTAACTTTTATGAAATTCTTCTTTATAATGTCTTTCGGTGCAGCCCGTTCCATCACTGAGATCCTGACTATCGATTCTCTTTCGATGGACTTGGCATGGATTAGGCCGGAGAACAGACTACTGTGAATCAAGGACCGGTTGCAACCAACTCCTTCGCGACGACGAAGGGGCAAATTGTCTAAGCAGCGCCAATGAGGCTCAAGGGGAGGCAACTGTAGAACGCCATATTTCACTCGAGTCACTGAAGCACCTCCTTTGAGAGATGGAGGCTTCCTTCGCCCGGGCGGTAGGGCTTCCCCTATCTGAGTAGATGCGTGGGTTGCTGACCTGTGTTGATAAGGTCGACCGGATGCAGGGGGAACTAGTTGTCCTGCGTGGACATACAACCACCCTTCTTGGGGAGACAACTACTCTTCGAGCGGAGCTGATAGCTATTCGAGAGGTTTCTTCAATGTACTGGGCCCACGCAGTGGTCGGTCGGGTGGACCTTTTTTGTTTAGGTGACGTGGTCTTATATAAAAAGCTGCTTCAACTTTCCTCTCGGAGTAATCTTCCAAACAATACTTTTTAGTTTTTATTTTATGAAATAATTTTTTTTGCCTTGAAATGTGTGCCGACTTGACTTCCTTTACAATACGATTTTGGTCAGCAAATGATCTTTTTGTCCCTGTGGTGGTTCAACTTCCATCCCCAATCTATAAATAGGGCTAAGGGTTTTTTTTCTTGCTAGACTATTCTATTCCCTTCTTTTGGTTCTTCCAAGCATTCTTTTCTTTTGCATTTTCTTTCAACGACTCCCAAATTCTCCTAAGAGTTATCTGATTCGATTTCGGTGAGCGAGGTGTCCAATATGACCGTGGATCAGACGGAGCTTGTCCAAGATTCCTGCGTTTCTGATCTGACCATTCAACTTGGAGATGTGGAATGTCATGACTGGGTGATAAACAACTTTGGGTCAGATTTTGTGTTCTACAAAGATCAGTTCAAGTATAACCTTCGATTGCTACTTTGGAAAGTGCTTCAGTTGATTTTCAACCGATACGATATCAATTTTGCTCAAGTGTTGTCGAACTTTATAGCGACAACAATGACATAAGCAATCTTCTACTGGCGAATGAAGATCCCTTGGTCGACAGACCTAGTCAACCACATGTTCACCTTCAAGATCGGTCGGGACGGGTATAAAAATTTCTTCGCCAGCTACAGGTTCTAACTGCTAGGTTTGGAAAACAAAATAAAAGTCTAGAAATGGTTCATGGCCAGCTTCTGCGTTGACAGTTGGGAGATCCACGTCCTTCCGTCGGAAGGCACCACACCTAAGGTGAAAACCCTGCTCGAACACCTTTGAGCTCACAAGGTGTTGATCAAGGGCTAATGCTTGCTAACTTTCCTGTACCTTGAGACAGAGGTACTCAATCATGTGCTTTGGTTGGAGAAGTGTGGACCATTGACAAAGGAACTCTATGCGGCCTCTAATGCCAAAGAGGTTGCCAAGAGAGAAAGTTGTTACTGCCCGCACTGCTAAGTAGAAGCCCTGAGGGAAGTTTGTCCTCTCTTAGACTGTAAAGGTGGCTACTTGCCCAAAGGTTGAAGTTGTTGTCGGTCGACCGATGTCTGTGATTGTTTTCGTAGGAGTCAATACCTAAGGGTGTGGAGTTTATCTTTTTTACTTTTTGAACCACTCTAATCCTTTAAAAAGTTTCCACTCACAATTTGACCATCATCTAAAAGAAAACTAACTCTTATATGCCAGGTGTTGTTACTTTAGCACCAGTCATGAGGAGTCTCTCAGGACATTGAGTGTACCGGCGTCGGGTGGCTTTGAAGAGAAGGCTTTGACAAAAAAAGCAGAGGTGGGGTCAACCACCCCTAGGCCGATCGATGGCCCTTTCATAGACCTGATGATAAGGGATGAGGCCGACCGGACGCCACCCATTACTCTGAGTGAGACCGGATCAGAGGTTAGTCTCGAACCTGGGGTGGCATACCAAGAGAAAGAAGTCCCTCACTGAGAGGGAAAGGCTCCCGCTACTGACCAGAAGTCCCCACGCCCTCTCCCTCTTCATAAGAAAAGGAAGGGCTCTCCGCCCAGGTGGGTTCCCGTGCAGGAGGAAGGAGCGAAGGTTTGGTCTTGTTTTGAGTTAGGGGAGGGGGGACTTTGTGATGATTAATAAGAGGAAGGATTGCTACCTTGCCACTCTGTTGACATCTGATTATCCTTCAACCCTCACATAGGTGATTCGGTCCCACAGCTTTGAGAAGTAATTGAAGGCCCTCAACCACCCAAATTTGTGCCAACTATTTGACCGCTACCATTTCATGGCTTGAGAGGCTACTAACGTTGTGTCAATGGCCTTGTTTAAGCAGGGATGAAGTGTGCTGCAACTATTGAATAAGCGGATGTTGCGAGCACACTGGATATAAAATCAGAAAAGCGGGTGACAATGGGCGAGAGACGATTGAAGATGTCCTTGGCTGAGAGGGAATCAGAGATGCACGATCATGAGGAGAGGTTGTCGTTCCTCCAAAAGGAGAATCAGAAACCGAAGAACAAGATGGTGTTGATGGTGACTGAGAAGGAGCATATTGACAGGCTCGCTCGGTATCTACAAGTTGGCACCTCCCAAGCCATCGAGTGGTTTGTGAAGCATGAACTTGTTGACCCAAAGTGCTCGAGTAGTTTGCAACGATTCTCTTAGACTTGGAGGAGGATGAGAAGGCGGAGGGTTCTCCGATGAAGGATGAGGAGAAAGCATGAGGAGGAAGCCGAGGAGGAAAGTGCCGAGGGCGATGGGGGGATCTTCGAACGCCTGGTTTTCTTTATTTTCCTCACACTTGTATTTTTCTTTGAATATTGTGTAAAGCAAATGCACTCTAAAAAGGAAATTTTGCCCAAAGAAATGAAATAAAAGTTTTATTGGTCGGTTGTACCTTAGTCTCACAATTTTTTACCTCATTGCATTTTCTCTTAGTTTTTTGATAATGTTTTGTGATGAATGTTTGTGTCAATTAATCAATCGATTTTTTAAAATAGGCCTCTGGTTAGCTTTGATGTGTTTTCTGTCTGGCTCAAGTTATATACCTCTTTTATCTCGTTTGCTTGGTTTGATCTTTGTCTCAAATGGGCCGCATCTTTTGCCGGACTTATTAAGCGGATCTTGTCGCTTCTTTTGCGAGGTAATCGTCAAGAATTGATATAGTTGAGGGCCACTCACCGCAGATCTTATCGTTAATGACTAGGGAACCATCTCCAACGCTTGACCTGTGTGGAGTTTAGAGACAGACTTCTCAAATGCTTGGGGTTGAGGGTTGCGTTTTGTATTACATGTTGATTAAAATTATTTTATCGTTATCGATCATTTTGAGTGTTTTTATCGATCAGAAATCGTGTGTTTTTGTCAGTTGTTGGAGAGTGTTATCGCTCGACTCGGGGCTTACATTTACCGAGCCTTGGTCTTTGTCAGATTGTCATTTTGACAATCTACCCATTTTGCTAGGCATATTAAGTGGATTTTGTTGTTGCTTTTGCGGGATAATTACCAAAACTAACTTTTGGGGTGATTTGCTCGATACCCACCGCGAAGCTTGTCGCTAATGGGCAGGGAACCACCTTTAGAGCTTGATCTAAACCAAGTTTGGAGACAAGTTCTTATTGATTTGTAAGTATTGTATGCCGGTTTTTTGTGTGTTTTGTCAATCAGACATTATACTGTCGCTGTTGGCTTTGGGGTTCCTACTGATCGGGCATCTCGCGTCGTTGTTAGTTTTGCTGCTCGAGTTCATATTTGTGAGATTGCATGTATATTTAGTTGAGTTATGTTTTTAATATTTCTATGTAAAAATTACAAATTTGTGGAACAAAAACTCTTTTATTATTTTCCAAATGTCGATACAAATTTTTTTAAGAAAAAAAATCTTTTGAGATCGTCTCCGCTCCATGCCCAGGGAACTCCTTTGCTTGTGTTTTTCTTGAGTTTGTATGCTCCAGGGGTGAGTCTCAGGTCAATGATGAATTGTTTGGTCCAGGTTTTGCAAGCTTATTGACCGCTTGTTCTCGTGCAGCTAGGCCAACTTTCTTCAGTATAAGGTCTCTGGGGTCAAAAGTATTCTCTTGAACGTGCTTGTTGTAGTGGTGGGCCATCCTCCCTTTTTACTTCTTTCTGCTGGAAAGCTGATTCAATTTACTTTTCTTAGATTAAGTCGAGTGCAAGCATGACCGCTTCGTCATTAGCCTTCTTCTAGTTGACCACATTTTCTTCGTTGAATGTTGAGGCAGTCGCGACCCTCTTGCTATAGTGATTGTATTTGGCCGACATGGTCAACAAGTACGCAGTCTGCCCGATTGAAGTTGAAGGAGTCATTCTGATTCGTCATAGGACCGATGGAAGGACATCAACCTAATTGCTCTTTGCTCCTTCAACTTTTTTTTCTTACTATATATAGGATGATTTTGTTGGCAGTTTTTGTCTGTTCGTTAGTCTAAGGATGATATACTGATGTGAATTTTAGGCCGATTTCTTGACTTTGGCAAAAGTTTTTGACCTCTTGATCGGTGAATTGCGTCTCATTTTCCATAATGATGACCAACGGTAGCTCATATTAATAGATAAGATCTGTCCTCATGAAGTTCTAAACTCTTTTCATTGTAATTTGGTCGAGCACCTTTGCTTCGATTCACTTGAAAAAGTGATCCACGTCAACAGAGAGGAATTTGTGCTGACCTTTTGATAGTGGAAATAAACTGAGGTTGTCGAGCCCTCGACAACGAAGGGCTAAGTGCTGGTGATTGGTTGTAGTTTGTGCTTCGCTTGGTGTTGAAGTGGTGTGTACTTCTGGCATTACTCATGTTTTTTAGAGAATTCCTCAACATCTTTCAGTATCGTTAGCCAGAAATACCCTTATCGCTAAACCTACGTGTTAGAGTTTTTCCTCGAGAATGACTCCTACACTCTCCAGAGTGTATCTCCCGGAGGACATCCTCTTTCTTGCTTTCCCCTAAGAACCTTAAATATAGGGAAGCAATTGAATTTTTAAAAAGCTTGTCGTCAATCATAAGTTATTGAGCCGTTTTACAATTGAATCTCCTTGGGTCGGTGACTTCAACTTCCACTAGTTATAAAGGCTTTGCTTTCCTTAGCATTCAACTTTCACAAGTTGAAGTCACCGACAACCAGACTACAATTAGGGCCTCATTTTAAAACACGCCCTCACTAGTTATAAAGGTCGTCTTCTTCGCATCGGTCTGGTGCGTCTTGATTTAGTGGTAATAGGCTAAAAAAGCGGTCAAGATGCTCATCACGGAGTTGCCGATCGCTGAGTTCATCAACGCGTTGATTCTTGCCAACAAGTAGTTGTTCTTCAGGTAGACATTGTTCAGATTTTTGAAACCTACCCACATCCTCCACTTGTTCGCCTTTTGCACTCTCACCACATTCGAGACCCAGGTCGGGTACTACACCTCATGCATGTAGCTAACTTCCTAGAGGTGCCTCTTCCTGAATTGGTTCGACTGTAATCATAATCAAAGACCTTATCTTCTGCTTCTTTGGTTGGGTCGGTGACAGACATTGAGCGATATTCTTGACATTTTGATGACTGACCAGGAAAAGACGTCTCGATACTCCAAAAGGGATTGGATTAGTAAGTCCTTCGACCCTGCATCAAAATTTTCACTTATTAGAAAAAAAAAAATACTAAGCTCTCCATCTGTTGAGGGAATTTTGAGAGTAGTCTCGCTGGTCTTAAGACTCCCTTCATTTTGGTTAAGAAGATCGAGCTGTTCCGCTTCATGCTTTCGATCTCCTAGAGGTAGCAGGTCGGAGACTGGTCCATGTTCCCTTGAATGATGATGATCCACCGATTGCCCACAAACTTTACCACGAAGAGGTATGTTGAGACCACAACCTTGAAGTTGTTGAGCAGAGGTCGACCGAAAATTACATTGTAAGTTAGCAGCGAATCAACCACCAAAAAATCCTCCATACACGTGAACTGCTTTTTACCTTCTTCCCAAGTTACTGAGTGCGATTATTCTCAAGGGTTCATTCCTCTCATCTAAGAAGCCATAAATTGGTTCTGGCGGTGCAGTCAACCAATCATTCTGGAGTCCTGTCATATTGAATATTGACTTGAGCATAATGTTTACAGAGTTGCCAGTGATGACCAAGATGCTATCGATTTGGTAGTTAGCATAACAATGACGAGGATATGCTATGTGAGGGTATTCAATATCCAGAAGGTCTGTTACTGAGTGCAGTAGCAATATGTCCTAATTGATTTTCAATATTTCTAATAGCAACCCATTGATTCTGTATTTGATTTCCCATATTTAACATTACTTCTTCCATCGTCAACTTCTTTTCCTTAACTTGTGGGTTAGGATTATAGTTAAATCCAGGAGGATAATAAGGTCGATAACTAGAATTTCCTTGGTTATTTAAATTTCCGGAGGGATTCACCGTATTGTTATAATTATTCCAACTAAAATTAGGGTGATTTTTCCATCCAAGATTATAAAAGCTAGTATATGGATTGTTATTTCGATTATTTATAGCATTTAAAGTTCATAAGATGACTTCAAAGTGTTTTCATTTTTTTTTCACTTTTTATTTTTGAAGGAGATGCTAGTTATTTATCGTCGTATAATTTCTTTTTGAAAGTAAATCTCTATTCTGGATCATATGAATAATCTAGAGAGAGAGAAATCAGAAGGCAACGACATACAACAAAGTAAACAAACGAGAAAAAAAACACGTGGAAAAGCTACTTCACGTGATAACCCAAAAGTGTACGTCTAAACAAGATCAAATTGAAAATACATAGGAAACATATCCACGAAGATGACTTTACGAAAGAAACCTACAATTAGAGATTCAGGTGTGTTTGCTTGTTCTTGGGCAACTTCCAAAAGAACGTATCCCTTTGATTAATTAGATCTTGGGGTACCCAAGAATAGTATCGATAAAAAGGAACCTTGCTTACCCTTGTATAATGACTAGTAAAAGGTGTCACAAAGGACAACTATCTCATAGAAGCGTCCTGATGCTTTCAAAGCTTGTGCTGATCCATATGGGCAGAGAGTGAATTCTTCACAATTTGATACAGATGGAGGCTTATTGGCGACTAGGGTCTATGAAATAACCGAGTCATCCCGTAGGTGAACAATATGCTTCCAAGGCCAGACCGGGCCATAAGGGTTGAGGGTGAATCATCGTATCCCAAATGGACATCGGCTTATCCGTAATCGGGGCTTAAAGGGGTTAAACAAAGGAAGGGTAAAGTAATCATAATCGGGTGGATATAGCCAGGTCAAGTACTACAGATCCGTCATCCTAAGCTATTAGGACCCCAAGTCTACCTGATCGTGAAGGTAGCGGCCCAGCACAACCGAAGGCCTCCTTATCGGCAATTTGTGAATTATGTTGTCCAAGGAGATCTCGGTAGCTCTAAAGTCAAGAGAAGAAACTCTAATCCTATGGCCCTATGTAGGTAGGAAGTGCAGAGGTGAGACTTATGCTTGCCAAAGTGGCGAGGATGCTGTTGGAGGGAAAAGAGAGGAGAGATCCATCTACAAACCTGAAAACACTCTCAACAAAGGACTTATTCCCCGTATGGGTTGAGGAAGCCTCTAACACCCTAAGCGCACTAGACAACTACATAAGTATAAATCTATGTTGGGTCAGTCGGGTTTGAGAAGCACAAAATATTCTCATCGGGATATGCAATATGATGCAATTGTCTAATAAGTCATAAGCCTGAAGGCTTTATTATTTATGACTTAGTTGAAAGTCATGCTATGCAACTCATTTAAAATCCGGTCCGAAGGCCATGCAAAAAATAAATTGTAGGTTTTAAAAATTCTAACTGTTTAAATCCAAAATTTTAATTAGTCTAAAATTTTTATTAGGATTTTGTAGAACATTTATAATTATTTAAATCCTAGAGAGCTTAAGTGATTCACACGATTCCCAGACAACTCACAAGATAAAAAAGGCGAAACTGATAATCACTTGCAAGAAGTAGAAAAGTGAAGCAAACCAAATCAAAAGAATAAGAAAATCCTAGTGTCGTTAGGTGGACAACATATCCCAGAAACATAAAAAGACGATCAAACATCACATAAGTACACATCGACTCCTATTTCTATACATCAATGAAATTTAGAATTAAGGTACGAGACACGAGCAAAGAACTCCTAATCCCGGTCACACGGTTCTACATATCTGGTGCCTCAAAACTTGTGCCCGCACCTTATTTCTAATACTGGACTCTCCTAAGGACTCTAAAAAGTATATAGGAAGTATAAAAAAAAGACCCGACTAGCATGAAAACAAGGTTAGCAGAAAAAGCTATCTACATGCAACATATATGAGCCATGCCTAACGGGGGAGCTTAGCAACAATTGTAAAAATGAGTTAGTCATTTAAATCATTACTTGCTTCTCCCTGTTACACATATGTGTGTGTTTTAGGCATGAATCTTTGCAAGAAAATCACCCATAATATACTAGTGCACATATCTCAAACTCGGTAAACACATAAAGCAGTGGAAAAGTATGCCTAGCTTGAGCAACCAAACTAGCCAGGGCATCGAAAAAGGACTGCCTAGCATCCTAATCTTAGCCTAACACACCATCCTAGTTTTATCCTAGCATCTAGTGAGTGCAATGCTAAGTCAGAAGGTTGGAGTATGTTTTAATGGTGTCACCATCTCCGACCACATCCTAAGGATCCAAAGATCCTAATATGTGCCACTAGATACAAGTTTTATGGAAAAAATTAAGTTTTAAAAAAATGTCCTCATATAAGTTTAAATTACAAATGCAATAATTTCAAAATAGATTTTAAAAATTTGATGAATATAAATAATACTAATATAGATTTTTATACTTTAAACTAGGTCTTAAGAAAATAAAGCCTAGTGTCATCCATTAGAACCCTTGGAACCTAAGCACAACATACGTGTGCTAGTCATGGTGCGATAGCTAGTATTGCCCACCGAGACATCCTCACAGGAAATACTAGCTGTCACATCATGAATGAGCTAGTTTCACCATAAAGACAATTGGTAATACACATGTAGATGCAAGGTGATCCAGTGTGGTGTGATTGCTCTATCGAAGCATGAGCGATCGAAAGGTAGCAAAAATTCGTCAAAAGTATATAGGGGCATATGCTAATGATGAATGCACCGACTGTGTGGAGTGGTGCAAGTAAATGCAACACAAGTGGGGGACCGTGTGTTGAGGAGGCAGTGACTCAGAGAATGACTGTGCTGAGGAGGCAGTGACTTGGGAATGAGTGTGCTGAGGAGGCAGTGGCTCGAGAGTGAGTGTGTCGAGGAGGCATGGCTCGGGGTGAGTATGTCAAGGAGCATTGGCTCGGGAGTGAGTGTGCCAAGGAGGTAGTGGCTCGGGAGTGAGTGTGCTGAGGAGGCATTGGCTCAAAAGATGAGTGTGCCGAGGAGGCACTGGCTCAGAGGATGAATGTGTCGAGGAGGTAGTGATTCAGGAGTGAGTTTACTGAGGAGGCAGTGACTTGGAGGTGCAAACCACATACATGTGCACTGCAAACATGCAACATGCAAATATGACCAAACATGCAAGAATGCAAGAGTGCAAATGCAAACATACAAGATGTTGGTGCACTGAGACAAAGATATTACGATGTAGGCACACAAAGTCATGCCAAAGAGGGGCATAAGCGCGCATCATGCACATATGAGCTCATATGCTCATCGATGTACAACAAGGTGCGCAATGCAAATGTGTTTATGCATTTTTTATGAGACAATCATGCAATTATATGATATTCAAGTGAAGTTGATCGATCAGATTGGATCGGTGGCAGTCGATCGGACATGCATAGTCAATCGATCGACAAAGCAAGATCGATCAGACTGGTCGGGCAGGTGGCAACCAATTGGTCAAGCCTACGAAAGTGTTTGATTAGACTGTCGTGAACGATCGATCGACAAAGCAGGGTTGGTAGTACTAATCGGACCGATAGCAGTCGATCGGAGTCGACGAAAGTGGTCGATTGGAATAGCATGGGTGGTCGATCAACATAAGAGGGTTGGTATAACTGATCAGTTCGGTGGAGGTCGATCGGTCAACCCGATAAAAGTGGTCGATTAGACCGTCGCGACGACCGATCCACAAGAAAGGTCGGTCGGATGATGGTCGATTTGTCAAGCCAATAGAAGTGTTCAATTGGGCCGACGTGGACGACCAATTGACGACGCATGCAAAAATATGATGTTTTGATGCAATTTTAAAATTCATGCCAAGCATAAAAAAAATGAAAGCTAATACATGCATGAAATAGATATCTAGTCATGCTTGACGACAAAATCAGGCTCATCCTAACAATCTAATGAGAAACCTAGGGTAAACGAGCGATGAAGAGGTGTACTAACGCCTTATTGCGCGAAGCAAAAAGACATCCACCTCTGTTTGCACGACACATGGTGGGGAATCTCTCATGAAAAGGATTCTCAACGACTGAGAAGGCAAAGACCAAAGGAATGTCCTTGTCTTCTCAATTGGTAGGTTTCAAATGTCCATCCAGATGAAACCACCGATATAAACGACGGGATTAGTACAACCCCGTCTTTCAGATTTTTTTGGTCTATAAAAGAAAACGATAAGTTTTGCTCTTTGGATGTGTGGGGGATCGCAAAAGCTCTGGGGGATCGCAAAAGCTCCTAATCCTATGAGGTTTCCTCTAGGCCCAAACAAACCTAACCTAGCTCCTCTAACATCTAGATCTAAGGGCCCAAGAAAACAAAATCACAAGAGTTTCGAGTTGTCTCACCACCATGTAAGTTGAGGATGCATTCTCCTTGCTTGTTTTCGCTCTGATGTTGCCCCATCGAAGTTCCGACAAGATTCACTTAGCTCCTTCCCCAAAGGGTGAAGAAGCTCTCCTCTTGAATAAGAGTCCGACAAGGTTCCGACAAAGTTCCGACAAAGCTTCGACGATCCTTTCTTCTTCACCATAGGAGAGTAGACACCTTGCCCTCTTTGCTAGCCAAGCTCCTCATTAAGAGAATCTCCACACACTCAAATGAAGTGGTGGAGGAAGATGAAGAAGATGAAGGAAGAAGGGGGTGTTTATGGAGGAAGAAGAAAGAGGAGAGGAAGTAAAAGCTATAGTGAGCAAGCCTTACTCTTTACCCTTCTCTAGTGCTCTCCACCTCAAGGCCTTCAAGGGAACCCTAGTTCCAAGGAAGAACTAGCTCCCAAGCTCTTTAGGAAGAAGATGAGCTCAGCTCTTGGAGGAGGAAAAAGGGTTGAAGATCTCTGTTTTGGAGGAGCCTTAAGGGAGATAAGCCGACCAACCCCAATTTCTTTCTTTTGCCCAAAAATGACATGCTTTACCCTCCTAGAACCTTCCAAAAGAGGCAAAAAATGGTTGCATCTATCAGCTTTTTCTTCCCTCTAGGCATATCTCCACACAAACCAAGAAATCTGCACTTTTCGACTGCCTGGTGAGGTTTGTCGGGTGAAAATCCCGAGAAAAAGCGGAGCAAAATTTGGGCATGACGCCTAGGCATCAGATCCTTGGGGTTGGGGCGTTGTGTCTGGCGCCAGGTTTTTGGGGGCTCAGTTTCGAGCTGTTTTTTCTTTGGATCTTGATCGGGCGCCTAGGCACCGAGAGCCTAGTGCCTACTTTCTTGCTCTTCAATTTGAAAACTACATGTTTCAGGAAGCTCCGGGATTCTACTTTCCAGAAGGCAGGTGCCTAATTTCCACTGGCTCTGTTTTAAGCCTTATGGGGGTTATTCTAGGCACCTAGGCACCCAAAATGGGGCTGAGGACCCAGGGTCTGGCGCCTGGGCACCCGGGGCTGGCGTCTAGGCGTCATTCTTGCTCCAAAAAGCCCTGTTTTGACTGGAAACTTCCGACAAGGGATTTTTTTTCAATCCATAAATTATGAGAGACTAAATATGACTAATATATAATCCCATAACTCCAAAAAATAAGCTTTTTTATGGATCTCGATTGAAGGATTTTGGTGTCGATGACCGCTCCGAAATCTTGCATTAGTATGACGTTCTAAACCTTAATATTCTTGAAAATGTCCATGGGAAGGCTCCATGGATTCCCTTGACCATAAGAGACTCTGAATATGTGGAGTGAGGTTTTTAAACATTAGAATGTACCTCGAACACTTCCCATGTTTTGAATAAACTCGTCCAATGTTGAATTCTCCCATGTAAGGTCGAATCATCTGGAACCCTAACTTCACACCCCAAATACGTGCTAATAAGTCTCAAATAGGTGTCTTGAGCTGTGGGGCGCTACGAATGAATAGTAGCTCATCCCAAATCGTTCAGGTGGACACCCTACAAGTATGGCATCAAAAATTAACATTAACACAGAGCAAAAGCAAATACACACAATTCTCCTGATCGAGCCTCTTCTGTCTTGCTTGTCGGGACGAATTTCCACCCCCTTCGAAGATGGCTGGTACTATCCCAATAATATGAATGACATTCATCTAGACTGACTCATCCAAAATTTCCTTAACTGGAGCCTTCACCTTGACTCCTGATGCTACAAAATCCTTCAAATTATTGTTTTTAATCAGCTTTTCAACCAGGCTCCAGAGGTATCTATACTCGTCCGTGTCGTGGCCATGATCACTATGATAAACACAATACTTTTTGGTATCTCAGAGAAAAAACTTCGTCTCTCATCGGTGGCGCCTTTTTAAAATACTTCATTTTTTGATGACCTCCATTAGTTCGAGCATTGGGACTCTTAGTGGAGCCCCTTTTGAGGTCTCATGATTGTTTAGTGTTCGTTCATTATGATGAGCCAGCCGCTGGTCAAGGTATCGAGCCTGATCCCCTTAGTTGGAATTGCTATTGACCCCTTTGTAATCTCGAGGCAGCCTGTGGTCTTTGTATCGTGGTCGAGCATAAGGGTGTGAGTCTTCCCTCTGTCTCTATCTGTCGTCTCTGGGAGCCTTCTTCTATATGTGACGAGTGGCTGACTTCGCTCTGGTGGAAGCCGAAGTGGAATTGTACTATTTGTCTAATATATGATTGTTGGCTAGCTCCAACAATTTAGCTAAGGTCTTTGGTCGCTTGAGACCCAAAGCATAACGGAAAGGTCCCTCCTTAAGGTCTTGAGCTTGGGAGGAGTGTGCTACTTTGGGTTCTAGATCTCACACCTTTTACATTTCCCTTGGAATCAAGTGACAAATGAGTGGAGGCTTTCGCTTTGTCATTGCTTGATATGCAGCAGGGCTTGTGAACTCTAATACAACTTTTGGGAGCTGGCAAACTGTGTCACAATCACCCTTTTAAAATCAGTGAAGGACGTGATTACTCCATTTGGTAGTTCGTTGAACCTTCTGAGAGTCGTCTCCCTCAGCATGGTGAAAAACTGCCAACACTTCAACACATTTGTGTTCTTTAGCAGGCAGACGATCGACTCAAAGGATGCTATATGTTCAGTCAAATCATTCTAACCCTTATATAATTCCAGATCTGGAATTTTAAACCTCTTCGGGGGTTTTGCTTCAAAAATGTGCAAAGAGAATGCATTTTCCAACTGACATGATGCTTCAGTTCGCCCGAACCATTATCAGTCCATCGACGTCAGCCTATCACTATCATAGTACTGGGAATCTCCTTACCTTTTTGGTGCCTGAGTTATCCTACAACCATTGGATGATGACCCTTCTTCTTGAGGATTATGCTCTTTGCGTTGATCTACCGCTTCTCAGATGATTTCCATCATCTGACCCATCATCTAATCCTTCAGCTCTTATATCTGCTACTGCACAAACTTTCTAGTGTGCTCCGTATAGGCGATTTCTCTGTGTTGGTTTTATTCTCCTTAAGCTGCTTTTCTTTATGTTGTTGGCATGATCCACATTCACTGCACCTTTTAGGATACTGAATCCTAATTTGCCCATGGATCACACCCAAAAAATAGAGTGTAAGATAAGACAGAGAAACAGAGAGAAATGAACAATAATTTAGAAGTTTGTAACCCTTTATTTAGAGAATGACCCTTAATTTATAGAGAAAGAAGGGTATGGTATGTTGAATTAGATTTGTGATTCTATTTTAATGGGAGTTGTATATATTATTATATGTATTTTACATATATGAGCCTAGGAACTAACGACTCTAAGGCTTGGCTAGCTAGACTAGCAAACCCTTTGAATGACGCTATCGATCGATTAAGCTAGAGAGGCCCATTAGTTGGCATGTCTGGTAAGACTACCAGGCAACTAGGCTTAATGTTGTTGAATGACTGGACTCTTATTGGCAAAGGGTCAACCAAGTTGATTTAGTTAGCTAAGTGGTGTCGATCAGTTGATCAAGTATAACCACCAACCTTTCATCCATAACAAGAAACACTTATTGACTGAGCTAACTAGACCATTGAGTAGAGAGTGAATCACTATAATCCGTTAGGTAGCCGCTGTTGGATAAAAAAATCTTAAGGGGATGATTGAGATTCCTCTTATTGACTGTTGATGATGTTTGGGGGGGGGGGTTGCGGAATAAATCTGAGGGAATTGTAGAACCCGAAGGGTTAGTTTTTTCCTTGGATTGAGTCTATTGCAGGGATGTCCTGGATTTCTCTGTTCTTGGCGGTTGGTTAAACTACTCAGATTCGGGCCGCTTGGTTCTCTTGATTACTTTTGGTCTTGATGCTTCCGATCATACACATGAGCCTCTGAGTCTTTGATCCATGAGCCCTCATTTAACATGTATTGTCTTGTTTGTGCTGTTTGTTCTCCTCGAGATTAGTGCTGCTACTTTTTTTATGTATATGCATGAAGCATTTGTTCATGGGTTTAAGCAGGAGGTTTGTGTATGCTACGTTATCCCTTCTACTTGAAAATATGTTTTCATTCTTTTGTAGTTAGATGTAACATTAATCTCAAATTTCTAGCCAAATAACTTTATGATTCTCTTAATTACTCATTCTATTTATCTTTTAATTATAATATTATTTTAAATTAATATTATTTTATCTTTTTATAATAAACAAATCAGGACTTTAGAGGGTTTAAACTTGATTTGAAACTCGATTAAGCTCAAGCTTAAATTCGATTTTGAATTCAATTGAGTTAATTTGAACTCAGTCAATTAATCAGGTTGAAGATCAAGTTAGAAACTGAGGGCCAGTTTAGGGTGGTTGTTTTAGGAAGTCGCAGTAGTAGGCCGCGACATTTCATCGTTTGGGGTGGCTTTCCAATCGCGGAGCTGCCGCGACGCAGTGAAAAGCAGGTCGTGAGATCGACCCCGTAGCCTATGTTTATTCTCTAGATTTTTACGAACATACCCCTCTTTCGACCCCCCGCATTCTTGTTTTCTACTCTTTTTATTTCCCTCGAAGCTTCTTCTTCCTCTGCCCTAACCAACATGCCAGAGTCCACATTATTGCAGTATCCCCTCTCCCTATATTTTTTTGAGACATTTCTGTTTCTCGTTGCTCTGCATTGTGTAGATTCAACTGTATTTTTTTGGTTTGGTGCTTCTCTATAATGATGGTTTTGGTGTGGTGGATCTTTCTCTGGTTTTCTTTTCTTTTTTTATATTTGACTCACTGCTAGTAGCAAATATGTATAATTTCATTTTATGCCACTTAAATTTACTAGTGATTTTACCTAGGACATTCTGGTGATGAGAAAAATATATTTCCACACACTGCAAAATGAGACAGAGAAGTAGAAAGAATAAGACATTGATGTGAGCCATGTATTTTCTTATTTTGTGGCCCCAAATCTAGTAGCAAAAATATCTAATTTGATTCAATGCCACTGAAATTTGCTAGTAGTACTGCTTGTGACATTCTGATGAGAAGAGAAGTATATTTCACGCATACACACACACACTGAAATGAAGCAGAAAAGTAGAGAGAATGAGATAGTGATGTGAGCCATCTTTTTCATTTTTTTGTTTGTCTTCACAGCTAGTAGCAAATATGCATAATACCATCATATGCCACTGAAATTTACTAGTGATACTACCTGTAGCAATCTAATGAAAATAGAAGTATATTACTTCCCCCCACACACATTGTGAAATTAGGCATAGAAGTAGAAAGAATGAGACAGTAATGTGAGCCATGTTTATTTTTTTTGACCTCACATGTAGTTGCAAATATATCTAATTTCATTCAAAGCCAATGAAATTTACTAATGGTATCACTTGAGGTATTCTGATGATAAAAGAAATATATTTCACACACTCACCACTGTAAAATGAGACAGAGAAGTAGAAAGAATGAGACAGTGATGTGGGTCATGTTTTTCTTTTTTTACCTCACATCTAGTAGCAAATATGCATAATATCATGCCATGCCACTGAAATTTACTAGTGGTACCATCTGTGATATTTTGATGAGAATAAAAGTATATTTTCACACGCGCACATATTGTGAAAAGAGTCATAGATGAAGAAAGAATGAGACAGTTATGTGAGCAATGTTTTTTTTTTTTTGCATCACAATTAGTTGCAAATATGTATACTTTCTTTCTCAGCCATTGAAATTTACTAGTGGTCTCACAACTAGTAGCAAAGATGTATAATGTGATTTGAATCCATTGAAATTTTACTAGTGGTACCACCTGCAACATTCTGATTAAAAGAGAATTATATTTCTCTGACAAACACACACTGTAAAATGAAGTAGAAAAATAGAAAAACTAAGATAGTGATGTGAGTCATGTTTTTCTTTTTTATTGGCCTAACATATAGTAGCAAATATCCATAATACCATTCCATGCCACTGAAATTTACTAGTGGTACCATCTGTGGCATTATGATAAGAAGCGAAGTATATTTCTCACACACATACTGTGAAATGAGTCATAGAAGAAGAAAAAATGAGACAATTATGTGAGCAATGTTTATCTTTTTTCTTGCATCATAGCTAGTTGCTAATATGTATACTTTAATTCCCAGCCATTGAAATTTACTCGTGGCCTCACAGCTAGTAGTAAATATGCGTAATACCATTCCATTCCATTGAAATTTCCTAGTGATATCACCTGTGACAATTTGATGAAAATAGAAGTATATTACTCTCATACACACACTGTGAAATGAGACAGAGAAATAGAAAGAATAAAGTGGTGATGTGAGCATTTTTTTTCTTTTTTTTTTGTCCTTATAACAAGTAACAAATATGTATACTTCATTTCCAACAACTGAATTTTACTACTAATACCACATGTGACTAGGGCTGGCAAAACGGCTCGTTGTTCGCAAACAGCTCGTGTTCGACTCGTTAAGAAGCTCGTGTTTGGCTCGTTAATTTTGTTCGATAAGTTAACGAGCCGAACACGAACTAAAATGTGTTCGTTCGTGTTCGGCTCATTTTGACTCGAAATACTACTCATCAAGTTTATATATATATATA
>NW_018164549.1:6258918-6281814 GCF_001263595.1 Phalaenopsis equestris | reverse complement strand
TGGCTCGCTCGTGTTCGGCTCGTTTACACCCCTACATGTGACATTCTGATGAGAAGAGAAATATGTTTCTCATACACACATACTGTGAAATGATTCATAGAAAAAAAAAGAATGAGACAGTTATGTGAGCAATGTTTATTTTTTTTTTCTTGGCATCACAACTAGTTGCCAACATTTATACTTTTATTCTCAGTCATTGAAATTTACTAGCGGCATCACAGCTAGTAGCAAATATGCATAACACCATTCCATACAACGACACTGACTTCCGTAGAGTCGACGAGGTTCGGGAGCATGTACCCCCAGAAATGATATGAGTACCACCTTGGGCATTCACTGTCACGAGCGGAGAATGATGCATCCACTATCTGTTCTAAAGTGTGGGAAGGTGCAAACGAAATGACTGAGCTGAGGAAACATATTACTGATGCGTTAGCTGGAGAGTGATTGGATTTGTTTTTGTAAATTATTCAACATTATATGTAATTAATTTCTTTTGAAAAAAACATTTATAGCATTAATGTTTGGTATCGAGCATTCAGATCTAGATTTAGTTTATTCAGAGCCACCTGTACTTTAATGCTGGTTTGAAAATCTTATGCTATTTCAAAAAAAAAAATTCAATTATTTCTTTTAGCAAATTCAATTCATGTCATCACTAATGATTTGTATTGTAGGAATCAAGAAAAATAAGCTCAAGAGTTTCAGAGACATCCTAATGATTGCTCTGCCACTGCGGATTGTATACTACCATACTGACATCACGTCAAGCTCACAATTACGAGAGACAATTATACAGGTGCTCTAGGAGCATGATTGAGCAGTGTGACTTCTTCCGGCAGGCAGACAGTTCGTCGAATTCCAGTGCATGTGGTGATCAGGATTGGATAGTGTCACTGGAGGATGTTGTGGCACGAAACATACACAACCTGCATGCTAAAAACAATTTAATCATTCTAGTAAATGTAATTTTAATATTTCTTGACTTTTATCTTGCACTCTTGGTATTAACTGTTAAGTGAGTTGTGTATTTGAATTTTTTTACTGTTTTGGCCTGAATTTAAATTCTGTTACAAATAAATTTACTAAACTGAGTCAAAATGATCATTTTTCCAGAAATAACTGTTCCGCAGCTAATTTCGCACAATTACAACAAACAGATAACCCATTTTTCCACAATAATTTCCCCACATTATATTCTAGGGACTGGGTAGCTACAACTATCACAAAGAGGCCTGGTTTTTGGAGAATGTACTCATTTGCACCACCGTCAGCATGTGCTTGATTCTAAAGTTAGAATGCAGCGCTTCCGATGGGATCTGTTAGCGAGCCGTTCTCCTGCATAAAAAATTCGAGTTGGTCGTTCTCTGCCTCTTTTCCCCTCCGACTGCCCTCTTTTCTTTCAATTTCCAGGAAGAAAAAAAAAAACAAAATATCTCCAGCCTCACTCATGTCAACCTTCCCGTTTTAGTTAAACCACTCGTTTGTTTTGTTAGTTCTTTCATCACCGGATCCAGAGTCCAAATTTCACCTTTTTGAGTGGGAGAGAGAGAGAGAGAGAGAGAGAGAGATGGAAGGGCTTATCAAGGGCTTGGCGGAAGTGGCTCTAGGTTTTGTTGGAGGAGATCGCGAGGACATCCCAGAGCGCCAAGCGAACCAGGAAGGCGAAGAGCGATCTAGATCCACTTGGGCTGAGGTCTTTTAATCTTCCTCCTTAGTTTTCTTCTTCTTACTGGTTAAACTGATCATGGAGATGGGATCTAGGTGGTTTCCACCGGAAAGCACGAATATCACGAGCAGGAGCATGGAAGTAGCTATGGCCACCCTTCTAACGATCGCCGAGCAAGAAAGGTCTGACCTTTTTATTGAAATCTATGGGAATAAGCTTGTGCAAAGCTATACATGTTTTGTTTAATTATTAGCATTAAATATTATATTTGATTCCATGAACCAGGATGAGGAAGCTGAACAGGAAAGCAGTCCAGGGCATAGTACTTCTTGGGGTTCAAGAAAGGTTTTTACTTTTGATTTCCAAAGCCGAGATTTTTGTTGTATGATTCAATTCTGAATGCTGGGTTTTTTTTTTTCCTTTGGATGAGCCAGAAAAATGAGGATCTGGTTCATGAGGATGAGAAGAAGAAAGATGTGGATTGGGAAGTTGTTGGTCAGCGTTCTCACAACAAGAAGCGACACCCTTCAGTTCTGCATGAGGTTTCTATTCTTTCTCTTGATGTTCCGATATATGCTTTTTTATTTTTTCCATATAGCTCAAAATGAAAGATTAACAGTCACTAATATTAGTGGTAATTGGTTAGATGTTATGAGTTGTTAAGGATATGGATACCTTGCAGCCGTGTCATTTATTTTATTTACTAAGCAGAAGCGGTTCTCTTGATATTGCATTTTATAGCAGAGCTATGTATTTACTTGCTCTGTTGGCATTATTAAGAATGGAGAGTCAGAAGGATTTGATTGATTTAAAATATAAAATTTATATTGCAGTATCTGAGATTAATTGGCACAGACCCTCCACAGGTCTCACACTGAGTTTAAGACCTTGAGCTTTCTGTCAAAGATTATGTAAAAATGATTTTCCTATTAAGTTCATAGCTCATAATATTGGATTTCTGCTTTACAAAAATGTGAATTTTCCTTTGTTTTTTGCTTGGATTTCTGCTTCATTTGCAGGTTCCCAAGGAAAATTGGCAAATGTTCAAGCTGCCTCCTAGTGATCAAACCTACAATAATGCAGTACACTATGACGCTGACACTCAACCATCAAGAAGAGAGCTATCCAACTTGTCTGAAGCCTGTAATAAGCTATGGGAACTCGATTTAAACCGATTGATTCCCGGAAAGGATTACAAAATTGATTGTGGCGAGGGGAAAAGAGCTTACCAGAAGGGTGATATGGCATCAGGAAGCTTGTTCAAGTGGCTGGGTGATGACGTGCTTCGTCGTCCTACTTATGCTCGGTTCTGCTCTCTTTTGGATAACTACAATCCTCAAGAAGGATATAAAGAAGTCGTAACTCCCGAAGAGAGGCACGAACAGGCTGCATTTATTCAGGAGATAGGCAGGTCACCACTAATTAAATATCTCTATAATTATCTTGTTGGGAATGGTGTTGTATCTGGTAGTTTTGAAGAGTTCAAGGAAATCCTGACACATCTATGGTTTGATCTTTATTCGAGAGGCGGTGGATATGGTTCGTCTTCTGCTTTTGAACATGTTTTTGTTGGGGAAATCAAGGGTCGGGGAGAAAATGCCGTCTCGGGTTTTCACAACTGGATTCAGGTAATATTTTGATGGTAATATTGTTCTATGAAGTTTTACTAAAGTTAGTGCAGTTAACATAGTAATTTGAGAGGATCCATGTCCTTTACTTGGTGAAGGTGGACAAAATTAAATTGTGAGAAGTTAAACTTTTATAGTTTTGAACATTGATGCAAAGATTTTTATCTATTGAAGCACCAATCTCACCTTCTAAAACCGTATTCTTTCTCTAAATTTATATTCATTTTATGGTCGACCGTTAGAACTACTTAATGTTTGCCAAAGTTTAAATGGATTTGCTTTGGAACTTACCTATGCAGTTTTATCTGGAGGAAGCGAAAGGAAATGTTGACTACCAAGGTTATATTTTTTCCAGGAGTTACGGAGAGCATGTAAGCATTTTTAATTTTTACATGACAATCTAGGCAAAGTAACATTCATCATTTCAATATTATAAGAAGCGTTTAGAATAAAATTTGATTTATCTATGAAACCGGTTAATATGATGAGGCATGATTAATTGTCTAAAATAACGATGCAGTATTAAAAAGTAACCAACAATTTTGGTGTAAGCTACAGAATTTTCTATTTGCTGGGTAACTCATGGTGCTATTTGACAGCGTTGTTTCTTCAGCATACTTTTTTTGTGAAAATCCAACTTTCTTTGTCCTAGCGTTACTGCTTTGTTTTCTTATGCCCTCTTGTTAGTGGTTATCTGAAGAAGCTGTGGAATTTTGGGATGACTGAAATTGCTTAACCCCCAGACTACATTTGTTGTTATCTTGATGTGTTGAACTGCCTTATGTTATTCTCGGTAAAATTTTGGAAAATTTCTAGAACTTTCCTTGGTCTTCTATATTTATCCGTTCTTATAACTTTTAAAGAACACTTGGTGGGAAAGGTTTTATTTTATAAATGCTACATATTAATAAGAAAAACTAATACAAGGATTATTATAGTTGCCCACCTAGAACAATCTTCACCAAACTTTATAAATAGTTTGGAACTTTTATTTTAATTTGAATTTTGGTGTTAACATCCATTTTTAGTTCTGTTTATAAAGAATAGGCAAGTAAGAGTGTGAATCAAGCATTGCAATAATAACATTGTTGGTAAAATTAATCTATTAAATACAACTGATGTACTAAACGTGTAATGTTATGCATTTCATGTTCTGATAATCCGTCATAAATGCTTCATTTTGACTATGTTGTGTGCTAGAAAATACTCAACATTAGAAAAATCTTATGCCTTAACTTAGTATAATTTTCCATCACATAGATAAAGATGTAAGAGACAACTGGATTTTTTATGTCGAAATATCCTGAACAGGAGAAAAATCACGGGGCCTAATATAATAAAATTAATCCACCAGAAAATTGGTAGTTCAGATATTCACTCTTCTCCTAAATTAAGAAGTGGGAGATTATAAAATTATGTTGAAATTATAACTACCTTAAAATAACCCTATAAATACAAATATATAGGGGCAGTTGGGACTATAAGAACTATAATTGGGGGCTACCACAACCACAATTGACTACAAAAGCTGTATTTTGATGCTATAACTGGCATAGTTGGCTGCATAAGGCGTACTTAGAGGCTATAACAGCCATAGTTGGTTGGAGAAGTTATAGTTGGTGGCTATAACATTCTTAGTTGGCTGTAGAAGCCGTACTTGGTGGCTATAACAGCTGTAGTTGGCTTCAAAAATTGTTGGTAGTGGTCAACAACGACTGGTTATTGACGACGACCTCTCATGGTTGGCGATGATATCTGATGATCGGCGGTGGTCTTTAGTGATCAACAAAAAACTCTATTGGTTTGTTGTGATTTTGGTAACTGATGATAAGCATAAGGAATTCAAGATTTAAGCTTGAAGAATGAAGATCTATATATAATTTTTGAGAGAGCATTTTGATAAATTTGACCGATCTTCTAAAATACTCCATCAGATGATCCATTTTAATTTCTTTAATCATAGGCAGTTATTTCAACATCTAAGTTTTTTAGCGACCTCAAAATTCGATGACCTTGAACTCATTGGATTCCTCTTATCGAGTTCCTCAATTTGACTACATTAGACCAACTTTAGATATTACTTAATCTTCCAATTGATTTAAGCTTTAACAGTTAGTTTATTCTCATATTCTCATGACATCTTCAAGTAAAGAATGAGGGTTAATATATAATTTTTGAGAGAGCATTTTAATAAATTTGGCCAATCTTCCAAAATACACCATCAGATAATTCACATTAATTTCCTTAAACTTAGGTAGTTATTTCAACATTTAAGTATTTTAACGACCTCAAAATTAGATGATTTTGAGCTTAATGGATTTTTCTTATCGAATCGCTCGCTTTAACGATTAGTTTATTCTCATATTCTCACCACATCTTCAAGTAAAGAATGAGGGTTTATATTTAATTTTAGAGAGAGCATTTTAATAAATTTGGCCAATCTCCCAAAATACGCCATCAGATAATTCACATTAATTTCCTTAAACTTAGGTAGTTATTTCAACATTTAAGTATTTTAACGACCTCAAAATTAGATGATTTTGAGCTCAATGGCTTTTTCTTATCGAATCGCTCGATTTAACTATAGTCAGACCAAATTTAGATATTACTTAGTCTTCCAATTGATAAACTAAAACCTTTGACTGCATTTTAAGTGTTTGATCTGGGCTCATTGTGGTTCAAATTGGATCACTTTTAATATTATTGGGTTCGCTTTTCCGAGAAACTCAGTTAGACTATAAACTTGTTAAAATTGGTTCGTAGCTAATCTTGAATTTAAATTTACCATATTCTAGCTCAAAATGCATTGACATTCGCGTTTGATGATTAAAAATTTGTTGATGACACTTCAATTGTACCGAAAAGGAGAAAATTTAAAAAAATCAGACAAATATAAAAAATTTCAATTTTTTGCACTATTTGCAGACACATGCTGGCATGCGGTAGCTAGTAGTGCAATTTGTATGCATGCACTCCTCTTGTGCTTGTGTGCACCCATTGGATTCATTTATTGTGTGTGCGAGAGCTGCCTTGTTTGTCCGCGCATCAAGCTCTTCTACTCGTGCTATTGGCGAGCAGCCACACTCATCGTCGTTGTCGCTAGAGACAACGGTCCAACTCATTTTTGGCATCTTTAGGTCTTCGATATCATTTTTCAGCATTCTCATCTCAAATTTAGCACTTTTAATGAATATTTAGAAGATTTACTTGGTTCGTGACCCCAAGAGAATCTAGTCGCTGATGCCCTCTTTAATATTACTATTTTACGTCACTTATTTTTCTAGTAACTTGAAAAATATTTTTAATTTTCTTGGCATCGACAACTGAAATAGGGGGCAACCGATATATTTTAAAAAAATTATCTTGATCAGACACGAATCTCAATGCACATTGGGGCCATAAGCTCCGAATATTGAATTAAGAATTATTTAAACTTCAATTTGAATAAATTTGTGGTTAGATGTAACAAATGATATTAAATCCAATTTGATGCCAAGTGAGCCCAGATCATGAACTTAAAGCGTTATAATCGGCTTTAGGACATTTTGAGGGGACTAAATAATCTTCAAATCTGACATATTTATAGTCAAATCTAACAACTCGATGAGGTGAATCAAATGAGCGGAAGATCGTTTAATTATGACATTATTAAGATATTCAAATACTCATAAAGTATTATCTGGTCATGAGAATTAATCCGAGTCTTTCGATGGAATGGACTAGATTCAAGCTTTATTTACAAAGGATTATACCTTCAAAATCTATAGATAGACCTCAATTCTCTTCATGAAAAGGGGGCTAGATCGAGATCTCAAAATTAAAGAAAGCTCCAAGCTCTTAAGGATTCTCGAGCTCCACTATTGTCGGATCACCGCCACCAGGCCACTGTCATGTTGAACCACCGCTGTCGGACGACTATTGCGGACCACTGTTGTTGTGCCAGACCATCGTTGTCAGGTCATTGACCATTTTTTCGACTGCTTGATCATGATTGCTCCGCTCGTGCCTGGCCATCAACACTTTTATCAGACCAACACCATCGACATTATCAGACCATCACAACTATCATTGGACCCCTCATTGGTGTCTAGCTAACGTTGCAGTACACCGCTTTCGTTATTATCTCCGCCTGTTGTCGCACCAAACCACTTTCATAGGGTCGTCGTTGCCATCAGACCACCATTAACATGTCAAAACTGGTCCGCCGCCATGAAAACATTGTTGTCTAGCTAACATCGTTAGATTGTCATCATTTAGCCACCACTGCTGCCATCATGGTACATCATTTTTGTCGAACCATTGTCTTCTAACCAACGACGTTGCTATTGCCACCATTGCCTAACCATCAACGTCATCAAACGATTATTGCCTAGTTGACATCATCAGATTGTTGTCATTTGACCACCACTTTCATAACCGCCATACATCATTGTCGTCGGACCACCATCACCTCGCTAACGACGCTGCTCTTGCCACCATGGTGTGACTGCAACTGCCATCAAAACACTGTCGCCCAACCAACACTGGTGCATAGCCGTTTTCATTGGACCACATTTGTTGTGCTTCCTTTGCCACCACAGGCATAGTTTCCAGACCATTGCTGCCATCTTCAGATCACCATCTCTCTGCCTCTGTTGTTGCTAGACCACCATCGCTTGTTTTTTATCAGACCATAGTCTTATTGCTAAAGCCGGTGCTGCCACTATTGTCGCTTGGACGTTGTCACCACCACCATTTCTTGGCCTCTGTTGCTGCCACCGTTACTTGGCCTCCATCATTGCTTCGCTGCTGCCGCAACTGCAGTCGATCCAACATCAGTCATTTTCATCGTTTGACTTTTGTCGTTGAACCAACACCTTTGGATCACTGTAATCTGTCTATCACTACAACTGCCATCAGACCATTATTATTTAGTTACCATCACTGTTGGTGACGCTGAATTCAGATCTTTACCACATAGCCCTGTCATCTCTCTTACATCGTCCCAGTCAGATCGTTGTTAGTTCCCCAATATTTTTTATAACTTCCTTAGTGAAAATTAAGTCGATTTCTCTCACTAATATTAATTTCTATTGTTCATGGGCAAGCAAAATTTTACAATGTACATTTGAATGGTTGAAACTTTCAACTGGGCTAAGCCCCATATTTTATTCTCTTCCAAATTTTTCATGTAAAAACTCGCGTCTCTTCTATTAGCACTTTTATTATATTTTAGTATAATGCTAAAATGCTAATATATCTCTATCGTCGTGAATTCTCCGACACAATGTATTTCATTTTCATACACTTTGCTGGTAAAAGAGATTCTTACACGTATTAGTACAATAAAAGCTATTCACAACAACATGACAACAAGCCTTTATCCCGCTAATTTGGGTTGGCTACAAGAGATTTTTTTTTTTTTTTTTTCATTGTGCCCTATTGAGTGTCATATTTTCATTTTATTCTAATGAATTAAGATAATTTTTTATACAATATGTCCATATCTTTTTAGGTCTACATATGCCTTTCTTAGCATAATTCGAATCTAAAATATCTACTTTCCTAAATGGATCGACAAATGGTTGTCATTTAATATTACCAAATCATCTAAGAAGACTTCCTCTAATCTTGTCTGCCACTGGAACTGAATTAACCATTTCACAGATACATTCTTTTCGCATTGTCTCTAAGTGTCAAGCCACTCATCCACCTAAGCATTCTCATCTCAGTAACACTTAAATTAGTTTTATGTTTTTCTTTTAAAGACCAACATTCTGCACTATAAAGAATTTTACTTGTCTCACCATCATCTTATAAAATTTCACTTTTAAGTCTAAAGAGTACTTTTCTATCACACATGATGTTTGATGCATTCCTCCATTTCAACAAACCAACTTGAATTCTACTAATAACATCCCAATCCATACCACCATTACTTTGAACAATAGACTCAAGATATCTAAACGTTCACACCCTTTAATGATTTGATAACCCATTTTTTCAACTCTACGACTAGATATACTACTATTAAAATTACATTCCATGTATTCAGTTTTAGATCTACTCAAACGAAGGCCTTTAGACTCTAATTTAGACCTCTATAATTCAAGTTTTTCCTAAACTCTTTCTCTAGTTTTATCCACAAGAAGGATATCATCAACAAAAAACATACATCAAGGTACATTCTCTTAAATGTTTAGAATGAGCATCCATAACTAAAATAAAAAGATATGAGCTTAAAGCAATCTGTGATGTAATCCAAATGAAATAGGAAAATACTTGGTCAATCCTCATTTTGCTCGAACACAATAACAACTCTAGTGTACATATCTTTAATTACTTAAATATAAGTCATATCAACACATTTCTTTTCTAGAATTCTCCAAGAACTTCTCTTGGAACCTTATCATAAGCTTTTTGTAAATCAATAAAAATCAGGTTTAGATCCTTCTTACTCTCTTTATACGTCTCTATCAAACCTCTCAATAAATGTATAGCTTCCATAGTAGACTTGCCCGACATAAATCCAAACTGATCATGAGAAACCATTGTATCAGGTCTTAACCTATGCTCAATTACTTTGTCCCATAATTTTATTGTATGACACATTAACTTAATTCCTCTATGATTTGCACACCTTTACACATCCACTTTATTTTTAAAAATGGGGACCTAAATACACTTTCTACACTGTTCGGGCATCTTTTTAATTTTTAAAATAGTATTAAAAACCTTAGTAAGCCAAGAAACTCTCATATCTCATAAATATTTCCACACTTCAATTGAAATATCATCAAGTCCTATTGATTTTCCACACTAGGTTTTTTTAAAGCCTCATCAACTTTCTTTTTACTAATACTACGATAAAAAAAAAAAGTTTTTTTATTATTAACGATATTAAGATCACTGAGATCGAATTTATTTTTCAGAAATTTCTGTGAAAAGTTTTTCAAAATAATTCACCCACCTATGTTGAGTATTTTCCTCTAAGCAAATTACTTTTATTTTTAATACAATTTTTTTGAATTAAATCTTTCTTTTTCTTTTCTTTTTGTTTGGTTAGTTTATACGTATATTTTTCTCTCTCTTTAGGATCTAATATTATATAAAGATCACTAAAAACAAAATTTTTAGCATGTCATTCTTGTAGACTCTCTATGAACAACCTATATTTTTTCTAGTTCTCTAAGCTTTTACATTAAAACTATTTTTCTATAAAAAAGTTTTTATATTTTATCTTTTCTTCCACATTATTATTCCACCAATTATTTTTATTTATAAAAACATTTCTTTTTGATTCTCCAAGTACATCTTTTGTCAGTTTTTTAATAATGTTTTTTATTTTATCCCGCATAGAATTAACTTCTTCATGAATATCCCAAATCTTGACATTTTGAAGTTTATTCATAAGAATACTTTATTTACCTTTTAGGTATCTCAATCTAATTATATGACAATGTTTCATCTTATATTTTTTTTATCCAACTCATCGTCTTAAAATTTAGAACTAATAATCAATGTTGAATACTTAAATTTTCACGTGAAATATTCTTATAATCTTTACATTATTTATGAACTCATTTCCTCTTGAGAAAATATTCAATTTGTGTTTTATTAGATCCATTCTTATTAGTTATGATATGTTCGATCTCTTTTTTTAAATGAAGTATTAACAATAATAAAATCATAAGCTAAAGCAAAATCTAAAATCTTTCTACTTTCCTCTTTAATCACTCAAAAATCATAGCCACCATGAATATTTCTAAAATTTCTATCACTCTACTAACATGTCCATTTAAATCTCCTTTAATAAATTTTTTATCTTCAAGAAATATCATTTGTATTAATTCTTCTAGGTCATTCTAATTTTTTTTATAACTTATATCTAAATTTACTTGAAAAGAACCAACACTTATAATATTAAAAATTTCAGTATCAACAATAATCTTTATGACTATAATTCTATCCCCAATTCTATTAATTTTTATAAAATTATCTTTCAAACATTTATCTATAATTACACTAACATCGTTTTTAGTGTGACTCCTATCTGACTGCCAAAGTTTAAAACCTAAGTTATCAATTTCTTTAGTATTTGCTCCAGCAAATTTAGTTTCTTGAGTGCATAAAATATTTCTCTCTATGAATCATAATATCTACTAATTTCATTAATTTATCTTTGAGAGCACCTATATTCCAATATTTTATTCTAATATTAGTTTTATTCTTTGTCCGCATTCGTCCATATTGTGAGAACTTTTGCTTATTTGACGTTATACCCTGGTGTTGGTATAGCGGCCTTTGCATACTTTTCATTGTATTCAGGTCATACAACACATTGCTTCTAGTGTAAATGAGTTGGTTGTCGACTACCTAACACAACCCTTCACTTTTCACATCCGGGGCTTGAGACCCGACAATGACAGTGTTAAAAACAGAAGCTATTCAAAGGAAATAAAAAATCTTTTTATTAGATAAAATGGAAGGTAAGTAAAAGTTTGGCCCTCCAAAAAAATTTCAATTATTTTTTGCCGCTCGCCAATTTTTTTCCTTCTATTTCACCGTTTAAAAAAAAAAAAAAAGAGTTAATTGAGGGTTATGCTGAAAGTATTTATTTTATGTCCCCAATTTAATTTATGTAGCATTTTTCTTGGAGTTGGGCTTCGGGGTGTAAAAGCGTTGGCCCGAAAAGAGTTGGCCCGATCTTGAATGATGCTCAACTTAAGCTAGGCTTATTTGTCAAAATACATGCTTGTGCTTGAGTCGAGCTCAAATGATGAGCTTGAGCTTGAGCTCGGCTTGCAGTATTAAATTCAAGCTTGCAAACTTGAATGAACTTGAATGAACTTGCTACGTGAGCTCATTGGAGAAGCCATCAAAGTGATTGATGGCGGGAGAGAAGTGACCTGACTACCCACTAGAAGACACTGACGTGATTGAAATCCAGCTAGTTGAGTTGGCTGGCGCACAAGCTCGAGCTCAAGTTTATGGCTCGATAAGCTCCACTCTTGAGCTTGTTAACAAAGGCAAGCTAGACCAGAGAAGTGACCTTTCAACTCACTAAACTGGCCCTCTGTATTCATTCTGATGTGGTGAAGAGGTCCACATTGCTGCAAACAAAACCAAAGAATCCTCTCCGAAGCTATCCATCTTTTAATTTTTATAATTTAAACAACTTATCCATCTACTTATATTTCTGCTTTCTTATATTCAAAATTTGATATCTATCTAAAATATTTTTCACTTTTTTTATGAAAAATGCAGCCAGACTCAGAAACTCAGCTGCTAACCATTCAATTCGAGTGGAATGGGGTCCTGAAGTCTGTATCCAGCACTCTGGTTGGTGTTAGTCCGGAGTTTGAAGTGGCTCTCTACACTCTTTGCTTCTTTGTTGGCAGAGAAGACAACCACGTTCGTTTGGGTCCTTACTCTGTCAACATTAAATGCTATCATTTAGGCCGGGACAAGATTGGCTCTGCCTTTCCAATAGCTGAATGTTGAATCTGAGCTCTGCCAAGATTGAGTCATATCTTTGTTGAGGTTTTTTGTTTGTTGTTGTTATGTATTATTTGCTGTGATAATTATCTGACTGTTTTTTATTGAGTGAAGCATAGTAATTCAAAGTCCATGTTACGGTGCACATGAAATCTATTCCTATTTCATGATTTGTTCCTTCTTTTGCGTAGTAAAATTTAGCATGCTGGAAGTTTAAATTCTTCAATACAAATGTCAGATTGAGGTTACTTCTGTTATATTCTGCTATTAATTAAAAAAGGGAAATTTACAAACTGACACACAATTCTCATGGATTTACGTATTTAACCTCTAAAATTTGATATTTACGTTGGTAATACCTATGCATAAAAAAAGTTGCATTTGACTTTTAAGAAGTATATTTTTGCATGAAGTTAACAATTCAAGTGTTATGAATGTAATACTAAAATTTAAGTGATAGATATATGTAAATATATAAGAATATGCCCGCTTTGATGACATTTTTGAGAGATTCAAAGAGTAATTAGTAAAAGCTTCATTTTCCTTATCTCCAATTCTAGCTTCACCTTTTTACCGCAAAGTTGAAGAACTTCAAGATTCATCTAGACTCATCATGGCAGCCTCATTGTTAGAAAAATTATTGGCCTAGCTTGAATAAGGGAGATTAAAGGCCCGTTTAGGGCAGCTTATTTGGTGCGGCGGCGTTTTGAAAACGCACCTGGTCTGTTTGGGTATACTGCGTTTTAGCAGCTTATGCATTTTGAAAATGCTGAAAACAGCGTTTTCACACCGCACCTATCTAGGTGCCTATCTAGGTGCGGTGATAGCCGGTGATAGCTTTCTGACAGCGGTATGACTTTTTCAAATAAATAAAAATTTGTAATAGTCACCGCACCTAGCTTATCTGGTGTTTACTCTTAATCAATTTATCAGTGTATTATGCAATAAGCTGCAGCTGCCTCAAACAGACCCTAAATTTAAAATAATATTTCTAGAAGAAAGTTGAGTATTAAGAGATCTTTTATGACAATGACCTAAATTAAGAGGATTTCAAATCTAAATAATTCATTCTAATCGGATTGTCAGCTGAGCAAAAATTAATACCTTTTGTTATCTTGCTTTGTTTGGTATTTCTAAATATATTAACATAAAAACTAAATCTACATTCAATTATCTAGAAGGTGATTCATTTGATCAAGTCATTTTTTTTTTATATTTAAGTGTTTTAACAACATAGAGTTAAATGATCTTGAGCTCATTGGATTTCTCTGGTCAAGCTACTCCATTTGATTGTAAGAATGCCAAATTTGAAGATTATTTGAAATTCCTACTAAAACATCAAAAAAATTGATTATACTTTAAAAATGTTTGATTTGGGCTTATTTAGACTCGAATTGAATTACTTTCAGTGTCATTAAACTTGTAATTTTAAGATAATCGGTTTAAGTGTAATTTTATTGAAATCGGAGTTTAGATGATCCTGAATTTGAACTTGAGACCCCTTGCCCAAAATGCGTTGAGATTTGTGTTTGGTTATATAAAGTTTTAAGGAACATATCAAAAATAAAATTAATAATTTGGGATTTATTCTGATAAAATTTTAAACGAAAGATCCTCGTTTAAGTTTTTTAAGATTATAAATGCATGCAACCTAATTAAAAAAATTATTTAAGAAAAGGAGCGGCATTTACGTACATGCCACCGAATTTGGATGTATTTACATTTTAGCACCCAAACTTAGCTTTTTACATTTATAACACCCAAATCTTTCGTATCACCTCAAAACTCCATCATTTTATCTCTTAAAAAGTGCAGTATACTTTTTTATTCATAAATAAGATGTCGAATATGTAAAAATTGAAATTTAGTGTTAGATATGTAAATACATAAGAATTAATTAATTACATCAAAATCAAAATAATAAGTGATTCATTAATTACATCAAAATGTGACTTATCATTTTAAGGACCTCTAAGAGAAACTTGCAATAGATAAAATAAGTGCAGAAGAGAAAATTATACGCTCGGATGTTCGGACGACGCATGTAATATTTTATAAGGCCATTGCGAGCGTCACAAGACTAAAACTAGGGCCACAATTGCAATATATTATTTTAGATTTGTTAACAATATATTAGCGCTAAGTTTCATTCTTTTATAACATTCATATACACATCTTTTACACAAATGCGTCTATGTTTCGCTCTTTGTGAAGTCATTAGCTCTGCATCTTATTGTTTTCTTTTCTTTGAAAACTAGCTCTTACTTCATAGATATGTTGCCTAACTCATTCTTTGCTCAGTAAGAAAATAACTTATGATGGTCTATATTCTATATTGCTCAATATTATTTTAACCATGAATATGAATGAACCATTCAATCAGCTACTTCAGAGAATACAATATTTTTAAAAATATTAATGGATTAATTGTTTTACAATTTTAAGTTTAATGGGGCAATGAAGATAACAGGGAAGGAGAAAGGGGGAAGCAAATGGAGCTAGTTACGAGGGTCGGAAGAACGGGAAGAAGGCGGTATCGTTCGACCGTCGATAAGGCTACGGGCTAACTAGATGGAGGCTTCATTCGGTGCCTAAGATGAAAGAGGTTTTTTGGGTTTGGGTGCCAAGGAGAACAAAATAGAGCATATTGGGGGCGAGCTGACTGGCGCTTAGGCGCTAGGCTTTGGGTGCCAAGGCGCTCCACCCAAGCGTCTTGACGCAAGCTTACTGGTGCTAAGGCACCAATACCTACCTAAGAAAACTGAGAGGTTGGCGACTAGGCGTCAGCCCTGTCCAGTTTCTGGGTATCTTTCTGTAGTTATCTCAACACGACTTGGAGAGTTATGTGGTGGATTAAAGCAATTTGAGAGAGCACTTAAGAGCATTCTGAAGGCTTGGGAAGTAAAGGAAGGCAGAAGAGTCATAGTGTAAAGTTAGGGTTTTGTATTTTCCACTTTCTTAGAGTGATTGGGGAGGAATTGGAGAGAATATATACTCAACATTGGAGGGAGCATTTGGAAACCTTTTGACAATGAATTTTCATCTCTTTTCTCAGAAAAAAAAAGCTAAGCATTATGTTCTATATTATATTGTACTTCTTGTAAACACAATTCTAGTGGATTTACTTTGTTATAAGATGGTGATTTGTGGTGTTCTCTTCATGCACTGTGAGTAAATTATTCTTACCTTTCTCTTGTGATGAATAATTTGAATGTGTGGGATGTTAGAATACTATAGAATTGATCTTTAACTTGTGATGAGTATTCTTCAAAATTTAATTTACTTTTCATATTGGCCATATGAATTGTTAAAATTTAACCATTATGACTCGGGGAAGAGCGATGAGAAACGATTAGAGTATTCACGTTGAATTATATGTTATGAAGCAAAAGTAAAATATAGGTAGATGCAAATAGATAGGGAAATAGTATTTGATGGGTTTAAATTGGGGTTTAAGGAATCAAATACAGTTTAACCAAACTACTTTATGAACTCGGGAGAGGGTAAAGTAGATAATTGCTCCTATTTGTCACTAGCCACATTTGCAATTTGAAGTATCGATTCCTACATAATCACTTATATTATCACAAGAGAGGGATCCCTTTTATAACTTGATAATCATCAATCCAATTAAGTTAGTTAGGTTTTAACATTAGAATTAATTGAAGTAGTTGGTAGAACTTTAACCTAATTATATTTGCAAACTAAGACCTAAAAGTAGTATACAAGAATTTTCTTAAAGGATTCATTACTCGTGCTTTTTGGGATTGACAATCCAGACTCAATAGAGTCATATATTACTGAAATGATATGTATACTTGCATGAGAAACCCCAGTGTGCAAGAACACCTAATTTTAAGAACTAAATCAAGTTGCTAGGGAGCAGATCCAGTTTCTGGTGTATTACCAAGATTTACATTATTGTGATAATAGTTGGGGTTGTATCAAGCTCCGTGAGGGTGTATAATAATTTTCTTCGGCCCTTGAGATGATTCGCCACCCGACAACGATAAGCTTCCTGAGGGGTGATGGGTGAATCATTTTGGGGGTCATTCAACGACGAATCGATTATAGTGGATGGCGCCAAAGATTTTAGAACCGAGCCCAAAGAGTGCCTGACAGGGAGTGTCACTAGCAATTCATGCACTCATGATTTATTTGATTTATAAATTTCCTGATCCTTATCACAACTGCCATTATGAAGGAGCAAGAAAATTGAGGAACTTAACAAACATACTTAACAATGGTTTGCATAGATCTTGAGATAATCTAACAGTCGGGATTAGGGGACTAGAATGTCTTTGGCTTCTCTCTTTAATATAAGAATAAAAATGTAATTTTTATATTTAGGATTTCTTATCTTTTATAAATAAGAGGGTTATGACAAGTATTTAGAGGTTTTTTGGGTTCCCCCACTTGTAATCTCTATTTTTGTGGAATAAGATGAGTCTGAGAGCCTGTGAACACTCTATTCGCCTTGACTGGGCAAGTCCTCCTCTTTGCCTTCTCTCTCTCTTTATTTTTCCATCAATCTTCATTCCTTGGCCCCAACACTCTATCTCTTGGGTGCGGTTTACCATACAGGCTTGTATTCAACGCCACTATTACCTACTTTTAAAAAGTTGAATACATATTCTCATTAATAATTTTATCACACTAAAATGTTAAAAGTGTAAATGTGAAAGTTTAGATATTAAATATATTAATATAAAAGAACTGTGTGGAATTTTAAAAGGATTAATACTCATAATTAGTTGACGTGGTATTTCTTAAACTCGATTTAGCTAATTATAATTAATTAATCCTTAATCTTAGTTTTTGCTAGATAAGTATAAATAGTCTTATCTCTGGTATATATATATATACCTCCGTATTGAGCTGCAGACTTAAGCGAAATAATTCTAAAACTCTAATTGCTTTTCCTCTCTCGATTACATTTTCTTCCTCTTCTTTCTTCTTGATTCTTTTGCCTATAATTTCTTCAATTAATTCTAAGAGCTACTTCATGTCATGGTATCAAAGCAATTTGCCTCACGACCTTCTTTCATTTCTCATTTCGTAGCTTAATTGCGTCGCTTTAGGATTTTTTATGCCTTTCAATTTCAGTTTGCTATCCAAGATTGGTTGTCACTCACATTCCTGACAGTTGTTGATTATTCCAAGGTCTTCTTTCCATGGATGACACCAGCAGTTCACAAACTAACGAAGGATTAGCGACACTTTAAATCACTAAAACTCCCATTCCATCATCTTTAAAATGTCTGATAATAAATCTCAAATCAATGGTAACAACACCACTTTTTGCTGATAATTATCAAGTGTGGCAATCTCATATCCTCAAAACCACCAAGGAAAATGGGTTCTTGTGTTTTCTTGATGGCAATTTACCCATTCCCTCCTCAGTTGTTATATCTGCATCAAGTCTGACTTCAGTTAATTCTACTTATTTTATGTAACTTATGATTGATCAATGTTTAGCTTCTGCCTTGTATTCCACCATCTTGTTATTCATCTTCCTTTATGTTCTGAATTTAGAGAGTTGTCACGAAATCTGGAGCACGCTAGAAAAGCAGTTTTAGGCTTCTAGTAGATCTCAAGTAATCCAATTGAATAATGAATTGCACAATGTGTCGATGCAAATTCTCATATTGAGATAATATTTGATGCACATTAAAGTCATCGCTGACAATATTTATGCAGTTGAGTCCAAAGTGGGTTCGAGAGATATTATTCTTTATATCCTAAAAGGTCTACCTCCATCGTATTAAGCTTTTAAAATTGTGATGCACACTCAACTAGCTCCCATAAGTCTTGTGAATCTTTATATCTTTCTCATCGGCAAGGAAATCAATCTCTCTGCTGAATTCAGGCTAGAAACTATGGAACCTTATCCTCAAATAGCTCTTTACACATACAAAGGGAAAGGTAAATGTTTTAGAAGGGCAACACAAATAATTCATCATCGAAAGAAACTTCATAATCTGTCAGATATGCAATAAGCAGGATCATAGTGTTTCTACTTGTTGGCATCACTTCAATGCAAATTACTAACCAAAAAAAGTCAATGTTTTGGCTGGCACTAACTCTCCAAAGGATTATGTTACCTCCACCACTCCATTTGTCAAATCTGATTGGTATCTTGATATCGGAGCTACGTCTCATTTGACTGCTTATCTCAACCAACTGCATCTTCCTAAAACTTTTCAAGGTAATGACAGTGTGATGGTCCGCAATGGTAACACAGTTCCTATCCAACATTCTGACAGTGGCATTCTCTCTACTCCCAATTGTAAGCTAAGTTTTTCTAAACTATTTCATACTCTCTACTGACAAGGTTCTCATTGTACTCCAACTATGTCAAATCAAGGATATAGTTACTTGTACTATTTGTTGTTGACTTTATTAGTTACACATGGTTTTATCTGATGAGAAGTAAATTTGAAGTCATTTATCACTTTATTAAATTCAAATAAAAAAGTGGAATTTCAGTTTAATCAAAAAATAAAAGTAAT
This sequence comes from Phalaenopsis equestris, assembly GCF_001263595.1. Taxonomy (NCBI): domain Eukaryota; kingdom Viridiplantae; phylum Streptophyta; class Magnoliopsida; order Asparagales; family Orchidaceae; genus Phalaenopsis; species Phalaenopsis equestris. The sequence goes on along the minus strand of NW_018164549.1, from coordinate 6,262,528 downwards.
TCAGACTGATAAAGGAGGGGAATACACTAGTCAACAGTTCAAGAATTTATTCACTACATATGACATTATCAATGAAACTAGTTGTCCTTATATGTCTCAACAAATTTGGACTGCCTAAAGGAAAAATCAACACATTTTGGAAACCACAAGAGCTCTTATGGCTGATTCCAATATTCCTTTGTCACTTTGGCTAGAAACGGTCCTCACGGCAGTCTATCTGATGATAGGCTACCGTCCAATGTTACAGCTAACAAATCACCCTATGAGTTGCTCGATGTCAAACTTTTGTATTTTTTGGCTATCCCTCACATGTTAAAGGCTACAAATGTCTTGACATGACCATAGAGAAAATTTTCATCTCTTGACATGTTTTCTTTAATGAACATGTATATCCTTACAAACAAGTCCAACACCTCAACTCTTCTCCACGTTTTACTATTAATCTCCTACCCCTCGCTCGTCTTCCCAACATCTCTAACTCAAACCTCTACCGATGAAACATTCCATTCACTTTCCCATCCTATCACACATGCTATGACTCTTTCTGCTTGTAACCCATGAACTCACAGTTTTCTCGCTACCCATCTCTCTCTGTTTTGCCGAAAATCAGTGCAGTCCTGCTTCACCCTGTCAGGTACCTATCATTCCCTTCCACCCCACTGAAACAACCTATGGTAACAAAATCTCAGATTAGTTCACTACCTAAGAAGACATGCTCGATTTGCTACATATTTTCTCTCCCAATAATGAACCTACCACTTTTAAAAAAGCTGCTTAATATGACTTTTGGAGGAAAGAGGAAGAAGAGGAACTGCAAGCTCTCAACAAATAAAATACTTGGAAACTCATTCCCTCTCCCATCGATCAACCATTTTGTGGAAGCAAGTGGAGTGGACATTTAAAATAAAAAAGAATTTCGCTGGATCGGTGGAAAGATATAAAGTTTGATTTGTAGCTTTGGGAAATCAACAAGAATATGGTCTTAACTATAAGGACACATTCAGCCGAGTAGCCAAAATTCCCACTATACATCTTGGTCTCATTATTTTCATTCACTATAAGTGGAGACTTTGTCAAATGAATTTTTCAAACGCTTTTCTCCATGGCTAGCTCATTGAAATTGTCTATATGCATTAACTTTAGGGTATATCGATCCATTTCACCCAGTCCATGTGTGTCATTTGCAGAAATTTATCTATGGACTAAAGCATGCTCCACTACAATGGAAGCAAACCTTCACTACACATCTTCTTCGATTCGGTTTTCGAGCAAGTACAACTGATCCTTCTCTCTATATTTATCATTGCAACTGATTGTCTTTATCTTTTATAATATGCTGATGAAATTTTATTAATTGGCAATAATTCAGAGTTGATATTACAATTTCAGCAGCAATTACAATAGAAAGTTTCCATGAAATTTATGGAATCAGTTAATAATTTTCTGGTTATCCATATTAGTCATACAGATTATGGCTATCACATCAATTAAACTTACTATGCAAAAGATATCCTCAACCGAGTCAGGATGAAAAACTGCAAATCTGTACCAAATCCTCAGGTTCTCTCTCATAAATTATCTACTGAAGATCTTGAAATATATTCTGACCCTTCGCAGAACAAACATTTAGTTGTGTCTCTTCAGTATCTCGCATTAACTTGACCGGATATCATGTTTGCTGTCAATTATTTGTCTCAACAATTACATCAACCTTTATGGACTCATTACAATGCTCTCAAACGTCTCTTGCATTATATTAAAGGAACACTAGAGTTGGGTATTCCATTCAGTGCCGGTTCACTAGATTTGCATGCTTATGCGGACGCAAGCTGGACAAGTGATGTGAATGATCGTGACTCAATTACTAGTTATTTTACTTTCTATGGACCCAACCTACATCTAGGCACGTGAAAAAACAACCTGCAATGGCAAGATCTTCAACTTAAGCAAGAGCATAGAGCTATATCATATGCTACTATTAAAATCATTTGGCTAAGTCGTCTACTTCAAGACTTTCGCATACCCATTTTGACACATACACCTCTCTATTGTGATAATATGTCCGCTATGGCTCACAATCCTGTTTTATAATCTTGAACTAAACATATTGCGATGGAGTACCATTTTATTAGAGATCACATTAAATCTGTCGAAATTAGTCTTCAATATCTCACCTCTGAAGAGCAAATCACCAACATCTTCACCAAGGTCCTTCCCACTCCTTTTCACAAGTTGCGACACAAACGTTCGATATCAACTACAAATATTGTCAGTTTGAGAGGGGATGAAAAAGATTAATACACATAATTAGTTGAAGTGGTCTTTCTTAACCCCGATTTAGTTAATTATAAATAAGTACTCCTCAATCTCTGTTTTAGCTAGATATATAAAATCAATATGATCTCTGGTATATATATATACCTCTGTATTGAACTGCGGGGTTTAATGTAAATCATTCTAAATCTCTACTTGCTCATCCTCTCTCAATTACATCTTTTTCTTCGTCTTTCTTCTTGATTCTTTTGTCTGCAATTTCTCCAATCAAGTCTAGGAGCTGCTTCATTTCAGAATGAATGTAAATTATCCTAATATTATTCATTTTCTTTATTAAAAAAAGAATTTTAATAAAGATTCTCTTGTTCTATTCATCTCTTTCTTATTACCTATCAGATTTCTTCATTATCCTTTTTCTTTTGGGTCATTAGCTTTGCCAACAAAATATTTTTTTCGATAATAAAATTAATTTATTTGAAACTGAAACATATAATTATAATTATTATAATATTTTATTTCTTACAAATATGGCTGTCAAAAAAGCTCGTTGTTCGTGAACAGCTCATGCTCAGCTCGTTCGAACACGAATAACTTTTTAAAGCTCGAATTATAAACGACCCGAACACGGAAAGCTCTTTGTTTGCTCATGTAAATACTAACAATTAGTGTAGTGATGTGGTTATTGTTTTTTTTTTTCATACATTTGGTTCAGGTTCGAATCCAACTTTTTACATCAATTTTTTTCAATTTAATTTTAATGAGTCAATTTCGAGCTGAACAAAAGCCGAACACGAACACACTGTTCACAAGTCAATTTCGAACACAAACAGATTTCGAACACGAGCAATAGTACAAATTGCGAAGGAGCCGAACACGAGCCAAGTCTGAGCTCGCTCAAACTCGGCTCTTTTACAGCCCTACTTTAAAGCTTAGTCAAAACATACTTTATACATTTGGTCCAGGTTTGAATCCAACACTTTACATCTATTTTTTTCAATTTAATTTTAACGAGTCAATTTCGAGCTGAATACGAGTTGAACACGAACATGAATTTTTAAATTGAACTGAACACGAGCACAAACACACTGTTCACAAGCAGATTTCAAAGATGAGCTGATTTCGAACACGAGCAGTTTTGAACAAGCCGAACACGAGCCAAGCCTAAGCTCGCTCAAGCTCGGCTCTTTTACAGCCCTAGTTACAGAGCTTAGTCAAAATATTGAATGCGCTGCGATCATCTTTTCACGGTTCTAAAAGTTCTATAAATAATAAACTCTCTCATAAAAATTTAAGATTTGAAATTGCTTTCAAACCATATATGTATATATATATATAT
>NW_018164549.1:6248728-6258702 GCF_001263595.1 Phalaenopsis equestris | reverse complement strand
TATATATATATATATCGCAATTCAATAATAATTTGATAATTTTTTATGACGCAAAGGTTGTAAGTTTCATTTCTGTAACGAATAAGCTGCTAAAGTTTTCACCTAATAAAGAAAGAACCGGTCCACGCGGCATCACTCAGTAGCCTACTGTTCTCTCGCATAAAAATTGAGGACAGCTAGAATCCTCGATACCTTCCACTCAGCTTCCTGTTTTCCCCATCTTTTCTAGAAATTGCGCTGCGTGGGTAAGATTGGTTACATGTATTGAGAGTTATTTCCGTGCTGTACCTTCTGTAATTTCACCCTAATTTATCTGACTAGTAAATTTCATATTTTTATTTTTATATATTTCCAAGTGATAAATATGTTATTAATAAGTTATAGAGAAATTATAGGAGATTATAAGAGATATAACACGGATATAACCTCCAATACCTTCACTACTGTAACCACTAGATATAGGCAGCTCTGCATATTTGTTATGGAGGCAAATATTTCTCCTCAGATATAAACCGATTATTTAGATATTACCACAACGAACCTCCAAACACTTTCCCCCCAAATGCAAAATTTACGATGCCAACCAGCCATTGAAAAACCATCGTAAGAAAAAAAAAAAGCGAAGATGAAGCACAAAAACCACATTAAATTATATTAGCTTCGCAAAATTTACAGACCACACCCCGTCAAAGCGCTGCGCTCGTACTTCGTTTCCCTTCGGAAATTTAAGAAAAAAAAAATTCTCAAGATCCGATCTGAATCCCAAGAAAGAGCCCTTTCTGTTCTCCATCTCTTAGACCTATAAGTTCTCTTACGGCCTTACCGGAGCTCAGCCGGCGACAACGGCGCCGGCGCGAACGTGAATCGTCCGCGAATTAGGCGAGCTTGAAGAATTTGAATTTTTCTGCTTCTCTTTCTTTACGGAGATCTTCCAGCTTTTCTCCCTCGCCTCATCCATCTCAATCTGCTCCTCACGGCACACCTCGCTACAGAACGGCGTGTCACCCCTGCAACCAATTCATCCAACCCCCTTTCAGATCCCGATTCCCAGCCCCAAAATAATAAAACAATGAACCAATTCGAGCTATGAAGTGGTTAACGACCTGTACATGAAGATGTCGAGGTTGCGCGAGAGGGGCCTCTTGCAGAGGAAGCAAGAGTCGAGAAAGTGGCGAGGCTCGTCATCGGAGAGGTCTTCGTAGAAGAAAGTGGTTGTAGCTGGATGCGAAAGAGATCGGTAGGTTGGCCGTCGAGGGATGGGTGGGGAGGCAGTGGTAGCGGAGCAGCCAGGAAAGCCCGCCTCGATGTCCTCCATGGCCGACTGCTGGTGCTTTTTATGAGAGGAGAGCGAAACCTAGGGCTATGATTCAGAGGTGGTAGTGGAGATCGAAAGAAGTGGGAGGGTTATAAAGAGCAAATAAGGGCGAAGGGCTGTAAAAAAGCTGACCGTGGAAGGGCATCCGTGGGAATTGACAGAAATGGGCAAGCTCTTTTCTAAATGCGCAATGTTGTTAAGTTAATTTATTATTATTATTATTATTTACATATGGCTTAATTCCAATGTATTTACTTTCTAACACATAAATTTTACTTTCTCTACATTTATACTGCTGAAATCCTTCATTAGGGGCGTAAATGAGCCGAACTCGAACGAGCATAGGCTCAGCTTGTGTTCGGATCGTTTATATTTCAAGCTCAAAAAGTGTGTTCGTGTTCGACTCGTTTGCTTATCAAGCCGAACATGAGCCGTTCAAGAACAAAGAGTCGTTTTGACAACCTTAGTCATGTAGCCAAAAATTATCAAAGTCTACCATTATGGAACTCTTATTGTTAAAGATCCTAAAACTAGAAAGATATTTAAAGTTAATGGGCATCGATTGAAACATTATTATGAAGGGTGCATGCCATAATTTAAAGAAATTTTGAGGTTGAGTCATCTTTAATAAACATTGGTACGTCGGGCTGATGACATTAAACCAAGTGCTTTGTGGGAGGCAATATATATATATATATATATATATATATTAGTATTTGGAGTCAAAACGAGCTGAACACGAACGGACAAATCTTTGTTCGTGTTGTTCGTGTTCTGCTCGTTAACTTAGCGAACGAGCCGAACACGAGCTGTTCGCGAACAACGAGCCATTTTGACAGCCCCATCCTTCATATCACATACCGTCTACTTAACTTTTTAAAAATGTGAAATAAATATTTTATGAATAACAAATGAATTGGAATGTATGTGCCAGCTAAAGTTTAGGTGCTATATATACAAATATATTTAGGAATTGAGTCGTATGTATGTAAATCTTTCTATTTTTTGCCATTTAAATAAATACCGAATAATATTTATGTTTTTATAAATATATCATTGAACTTCAAGTCTTACATTTATAACATTCAATTCTTTTATTATAACATAAAAAATAACACTATTAATAACTTCTGACCAATTATTTTTAAAGGTTGATTGAGTGTAATTCTAAAGTGTTAACAGTTTAGAATAATTATAATATATATATATATATTAATGAGCTCACTATATTTGGCTATGTAGTAAGACAGCCCTTTTTATTTAGAGAGATTTTAATCTAAGAAATTCCAGAGTTTGATTTATGTTTACATAATGACAATCAAAGAAATTGATGCTATCGTGAAGCCAAAATATTTCCACTACAAATGCCATTATAATGAAAGAAATTGTAAAGAAGGTTGCTAAGCGAAAAGCAATGTAATTCCTTGAGCAAGAAACCATCAAGCCTTAGATAACTATATGAGGCGCCATTTTCTTTTGAAAGATCAAGTTCAATGAACTAACTTCTTAGATAATGGCAAGTCTAATTCTATGGGACCTTCTTCAAGCTTGACTAGAGATTTAAGTTCCTCACAATTAGAAATCGTAGGCAGTCGCTCTATACTCCACATGAGAACACAACTTGATTAGGAATTTAAATGTCAACATAAATTGATAATATTTTTTTTAAGAAAAAAAATTCTAAGTATAAGTACAAAATAAATGAATAAAGAAGGGTAAAACTCCCACTAAAAGTTTTAATATAGCATTGTTTAAAAAAAGTCATAAAAAAATTTGAAGTGTAGCTTGACTTCTCAATACTGATATTGTGTAACACCATCATGATGGGAAGATTATAAGAAAAGACATTGCTCCCAACAAAACTAACAAACAATTCCTTTCAATCCAAGGGCAGTAAAGCTATGAATTTTTTTGAGCATTTTTCATGATGATTGTAGTTTGGTTTTAAAAATGGGTACAAAGGAAAGAGAACTCCAACAAAAGTAAGAAATAATATGTATAAGTTTATAGAGAAAAAATATAAGAATTCTATGACTATTATTTGAGAGTGAATTATTTGCGATATAAACAGTTTCGACAAAGTAACATACCACTAACAATTCACTTTAAAAGGATACAGTGATGTTGGATAAGAAGAGAAGAGCCTTTACTTGGGAAACTCTAGATCTATTAATATGATAATATTAGATGGTTGTCCGCTATCGTTCAACTTAAAAAATATTAACATTTGTGTCTATTCAACTAATTCAAAATTATTGAAGCATATAAATATATTTCTATATATTTGGAAATTTTCTTATAGTGAATACATATAGGCATATCACATGACAAATTTGGAGATTGTGAGGCTTTTCATTGTACTCCAAAATAAATACAAACTCTCGTGAATTTGGCATACAACAATTTTAAACACTTTTTTATTTGAAATGCCATGGTTTGATTATTAATGTGTTCATTATTGATAAAAATAACCAACTTTTCTTGGTATAATTTTGGATAAGAACATGAGTAATCTATTTAAAACTTTAAATAGATGCTAACTCCACTTAATCTTTTATATTTCATACATCAAAATTATTGAGAATTCTTGAGTTTTGAGAGCTTATAACAACTTAGATGACTCTCTAAATGTCTTCTTTTGCTTGCTTCTCGTTTTGGATTGTCAATCCATTACTTTTTTATTTCGGAGGAAGAGCAAGCATCAACATCATTAAATTATTTCCTCCACTATGAACATGAGGTTTTCTTCCTGAATTTGGTTTCTATATTATAGTAACATCTTTTAGTTAAGGGAAAAGACATCCAATTATAAGCACAATTTAAGCTGACAAAGACTTTTCAAAGCGACAAAACTATGTTATTTTTCGTATACAAGTTTTTTATGCAAAAAGAAATTCATTATTTTTACTATTTTTTGGGAATATCCAAAATTTAAGGTCAAATTTATTTCGTCCGAGATGATGTTGCAAGCATAATTTAAGAGAAATTTGCATAAATATCACTTGATCCTTATGTATTTGCATATCAAATACTTAAATTGACATATTTTTATTTATAACACTTTGGTGTCAAAATCCTAGAAAATGAAATGATTTGTTTAGTTTTTTTTTCTCGAAATCCTCAATTATGATCTCTCAACTATGATTCTGTAACTACTTTCAATGAGTTACGTTATATTGATCATTTTTACTCAACTAGAATCAATTATAAGCTTCCGATCATCATCATCTGACTATGATATCTTTATTATAATAACTCTAATCTCTCTCCACCATTTTCATTTGACTAAGCAGACACCCTATGACTTTGTCTTCCAACATCACCTATACGATTAACAAAGCTTTTGATGCTTGCCAGTACTTATAAATTTGATGCATGTTCTTTAATGTAAGCCATCACTTGTAAATTTAACATAAATTTGTAAACCCCAATATCAATAATCATTGATTTCATTGTCGTTGCTAATAAGTGCGATACGTATAATCACCAATAAAGCTAATGCATTTCCATAAAAATTATAATTATAATTGTTATGATATGACTCGTATATCATATAGGGACAGACTCTAGATCGAAACGGTGCGGATGAATCTGTCCAAATTGAGAAGTTACGTGGGTTGGGGTGCGGGGACAAAGCCCCACGATATGGTACAAGGGTAATGTTGTGATTACATATTATGCTTAGGGTTTACTCCTAGGGTTATAAATAGGTTTGTTAGTAACCTCAGTAGGTATCCTCTATTATGTATCCTCTGGGTAATGCTTTGATTACATATTATGCTTAGGGTTTACTCCTGGGGTTATAAATAGGTTCGTTAGTAACCTTAGTAGACATCCTCTATTCTGTATCCTCTTTTCTGAATATTAAAAAGAACTCGCCGCTCTGCTCCCGATGATGTAGGCATCTTTGCTGAACCTCGTTAAATCTCTGTGTTCTTCTGAATTTGTGCCGTTATTGTTTTTCTTCGCCGTAATTTTCTCAACAATAATGAAATTTCGTCTCTATTCCTCTCTTCTTGAAGAAGAACGATTGAACAAACATCAAACATTACGATCAAACAAAAATCAAACATTATTTTTAAGATTAACTCATAATTATTGGATCAAATTAAATTCAACCAAAATGGCATCATTACTTATAATATATTTGATCAAATTAAGTCCCAGATTCCTACAATTTAAATAAAAAGTACTTTTTCATTAAAATACAAAAGCCTCTGTAACAGGTCTGCGGAACCGCGGCGAACTCCTCGAATCCATGTGCGGAGCATCAAAACCACTACGAAATAAAAAACGTGCCCAAAACCGTTATTAAGAAATGGTATTTCAAATATGAAGTAAATAAACTTACATAAATTGTCATAAATCATTCTGCCTTGAGAATTTAGGAAAAAAATATTAAGTCAAGACTTCTAATACATTCGGAGTCTAATGGTGGGGTATCATGTGTCAAGTAGGTCCCATCATTTTTAACACTGACCAATACCAATGTATAACGGTGGAGCGTACTTGACACGTGACGCCTCACTATTTGACTCCGAACACAAACTGTGTTTGGGTTCCTGATGTAATATTTTCTCGGAATTTAGGGTCTGTTTGGTGCAGCTTCTGCGTTTCAGGATAAACTCGCGGGTCGACTCCCCGCGGCCTGCGTTTAATGTAAGAAACCCAAATGCGGCGGACGAGATTTTCAAAAATGCGCAAGCCAAATAGTTAGACGGCATTTTTAAAAACACAAAAATGCCGCCGCATTTATAAGCTGCCCGAACGGGCCGTATTTATAAGCTGCCCGAACGGGCCATTAGATTTTTTAGTTCTTTCGTAAAAGCTGTATGATATTTGCACAGATATTAAAGCAAATCGAAGGGTTCGAATGGCCGATCCTTATTTCTCTGTTACTTTCTTGCTTAGAAACGAGAAGGGGAAGTGCCGGTTGCCCATCATTTCCAATACCTTTGGTTACATCTTTATTTGTCTAACACTTGTGGGAGTTGAAATTTTATTGGGGCAGATACAAACAAACCTCCGAATTCCTGTTTAATTACATATCTAACTTATAAAATTTACTTTTTACAATTATACCACTCTCATCTCGCATATGGCAAAAATATCATTATTTAACTTTTAAAAAGTTAAATGCACTTTTGGAAGAGTAGGATACCTGTCACTCAATTATTATGTATTTACATATCTAACACATAAAATTTAATTTTTACATACATGCCGACCTACCTATGCATGAAATGGTATGTTTCAAATTTTAAAAGTTAAAATGGTGATATTTTTGATGTGACATTAAAAATTTAGGTGCTATATAGATGTAAAAAAAAAAACAGTTTCAGTGCCAAAGATTGACCCGTTCCTAAAAATTATCTTAATCAAGCACGGGTATTGAAGCATATTGGGACTAAGAGCTCCAAATATTTAATTATCTACACTTTAATTCAAATGAAGTGCCTTGGCATGACTAACTAGATGACAGTTTAGGTGCCAAATATTGATTTGTTACTAAAAAATTATCTTAATCTAAATGACCCTAAATCATGCACTTAAAGTATAGTAAAAAACTTTTGAGATATATCTTGGGGAACAAATGATCTCTAAATATATGATAAGTTTGTAGTCAGATCAAGTGTCTTGATGAGATAAATCCAACGAGCCTAATAAAACTTAAGTCTAACATTATTAAGATACTTAAATACTCGTAAAATATCATCAGATCAAAAGGACTACTTTAGAGCATCTGATGGAGTGGTTTAGTATACTCACATTATTAAATACCTATGGTTTATCCATGCCTTACCTTGACCTTATTATAATTAAGTAGCAAGCATGCATAAGCAGTTGAAAGACACTAGAGGCTAAATTAGAACTGAATTAAGAAATGACCAATATCATTTAATGGTGATTGTGATTTTATTGATACTGAATACACAAATGAGGTTCTAAGTTAATTATCCGCAATCCAGATTGACTTAATCTCTAGGCTAGGCTTAGGCACAATAGAAGTTTAGTCTAGCCAAATCCTAAAATGTTTATCACCCTTGTTAGTTTATCTTGGGGTTATCATAGGCCAATTAAATTTTTTATATGACATTATGGCCCACCAGGTCAACATTGAGTTGGAATTAGTCAAACTATTCCAGTGTTGACCCCTAAACCACCAAATAAATCTTAGTTTATCATTAAGTCTTAGATAATTTAAAATTATGTTATGATTGCTAGGTTAGTTTCAAGAATTCTTTTAAGAAAACATCTTGTCAAGTAAAACTTAGAAAATTTAAACCTATTTCAGGATAACCCAAGCTAGCCCAAACTTAGCCTAGGTTTTAATCTGTGGACCTGAATAACCACCACTTATAGATTTTTAAGCATAACTCATTGAATTTCTTAACGTTTTTTGAGTGAAATCAAAATCCTATACCAAAACCACTCTAGTTTGATTATAAGCTAACGTAAGATAGTCAGAAGCCAATCCATGTCCAAATTCTCAAAGAATATTAAACTTTTACTATTGAAAAACTTTTAAAACAAGTTTGAGGACCCTGACATTTTAAATAAACTTAAATAACCATTTGGATTCAACCTAAATATGTCATAAAAACATGCTTGATTAAAAGCCAAATATGATTGGGTAAATTTAAGTTAAGCTAACATAGGCTAGACCCATGGCAACAATTGAATATGGCCACGACACTTCTATGAACCCTAAAATAGAAATATATTGAGCCTAACTCTGTTTTAAATGGATCAGAGTAAGGTGACCCTTACCCACCAAAAAAGAGCAAATTAATTTTAGTAGGATTTACTAATTGATGGTTGAAAGTATTTGCTTCACAACCCACGTTATTAGATCATTTACTTGAGGTCTATACATAATCAATTGTTACTTAAGATGAATTTGAGAAGGGATAAATGGCTTATCTCATTCCTTGCTACTTGTGCCCAAGTATTCATTTTAATTCCCTTCACCTACCACAAATTTGAGAAGTCATTTCTCAACCGCTGAAAGCCTTTATGTTATAGAGCAAGACCAAATTGTCTAAACTAGTTGCAACTATTGCTCTACTCAAATACCAAAGTAACCTTAGCTCTCAAGTCTTATTGTAGATTAATCCCATGCTTAAATTATAATATATCAATTAATGAAGTTAGAACCCTAACCCACATATTCCTTTGGACAATTAGTGCACTCACTTCAGAGCCTTGTTATTTATTTATACCATTTGCTTTGTCCCGCTACGAAAACTGGTTTGATGTTTAAAACATGCAAAATTTATCAATGGAATGAATAAAAGTGGAGCAAGAGGATTAAGGTTGCTATCAATTTATCAATCATCAGCTAATCCTTCATTATTTTATTGGATGCACAATGCTTGTTTCTTGTTATCACATTTTTGCTACCATGTCTGGTCCATTAACCAAAGTAATTAAAGATTAATTAAATTAAAATTTTTAAGAAAATAATACACTTAAGAATATAGATTCAATTTTGATGAAATAAATTAAAAAAAATGCCTACATTAAATCTTTATCAACTAAGATAAAATCTTATTTTATTTTCTCTTTTCATTCATAATTTATAGTAACCTTATAAACTTTTAATTAATTAGAATAAATACGCAGCTAATTTAAGGAATGATGATTCAATTTGGGCTTCCTTAAGGCATTAAATAGAGTCAAGTGGAGCCATTGGCTCCTCTATTTGTTACAATGACATTTCAGTTGTTCAATTTTGTTAATTTATATTATATAAACATATCCATTAATTATATAAATTAAACTTATTTCTAATTTTGATTATTTTGAGCTTAAATATCTCTCATTGTCTAATTAAAAATTATTCGGCATCAATTATCATTTTTTAAAATAAATGCTTGTTAAATAATTAGGATAAATTTTAATTAAACTCTATTGAATTTAATCATTCAGTTTGGACATTGAAATTCATTAAGTATGATAATTAAGTTATATGATTTAATTTTTATAATTAAATTATGTTATTTAAAGGATGTAATTTATTTTCTAGAATTTTAAATTGTTTGAATGATTGACAATTCCAGTTTTATTTAAATTTTCAAATAGCATTTTCAGAGTAAGTAAATAGTTTCCTACATAATTCAACATATTTTGAACTATATCAATCGATTAGGGGTGTAAACGAGCCGAACACAAGCTGAGCATGGCTGCTACACGAGCTGAGCATGGCTCCATGCTACGAGCAACCATGTTCAGCTCGTGTTCAGCTCGTTTATATTTCGAGCTCAAAAAGTGTGTTCGTGTTCAGCTCGTTTGCTTAACAAGCCGAACACGAGCTGTTCACGAACAAAGAGTCTTTTTAACAATCCTAATCATGTAGCTATAAAACAATAAGAGTTTGAGCAAGATTTAAAAATTATTATTTAGATTAAAACATCATTTGAATCTAATTTAATAATTTTTATTATATTTTCTTAATCAATATTTTAATTGATTATAAATCTTTGTAGCCTTGTAGTCAGTTAGATTTTTTTAAAATACTACTTTTTTAAAGAAAATGTACAAAAATTGGAGGGGGAGGATCCACGTCTATAAAAACAAAAAAGTAAAATACTATATATATATATATATATATATATATAAACTTGATTTTCGAGTCACAACGAGTCGAACACATCTT
>NW_018164549.1:6243821-6248713 GCF_001263595.1 Phalaenopsis equestris | reverse complement strand
ACATCTTAGTTCGTGTTCGGCTCATTAACTTATCGAACGAAATTAACGAGCCGAACACGAGCTGCTCGCAAACAACGTGCCGTTTTGACAGCTCTACAATCGATGATCTTAACTTCTTTATCATTTAAAATTTGGAAGATTTATGTACATACCACATTATCTTTTTGTATTTACATATTTAAAACACAGGCTTCAATTTTTATATTTAGAGCTTAATTAGTTTTAAAAAATAATAATAAAAAAAAACATAAAAAACTGTGCTTCACTTCTTAAAAGTTAATAGTATTGATTTTTAAAGGCCCATTTAGGGCGGCTTATAAGAAAGAGCGGCGTTTTAAAAACGCATTCGTTCTGTTTGGTTCGCACTTATTCCCAACTTATCAGAAACAATGTTTTGGAATTTGTAAAAGACGCAGCCCACAGGACGACCCCCGGGGGCGGCGTTTTCTATCGGATTATTACTCCCGTGACCCTGCCCTCATACGCATCTGCCCTCATATGGCATTTCTCCTTCGCATTTCGCATGCCCTAAGTGGTCCTCCTCTTACGATTCGGTGTGTTTTCCCTCTTCATTCTTCGACATCTTCACTCCTTCGACATTTCCTTCTTCGGCATTTGTACTCTTTTCGCATTTCTCTCAACAAGTATAACTCTTACTTCGCATGTCTCATCTTCCTTCTTCGCCCTTTGCAGTCGTTCGGGAAATGGTTGGATCTCTTTTTTTTTTGTATTTTTTTGTTTTTTTTGTGGATCTGAAAAGCGACAGATAAGAAATTTATGTGGATGTGCACAATGACAATCCTTCGTAAAATGTCAATGATAATTTTTTTTTAATTGAACTGCAATTGCAATTGTTTTCCTGACTGGAGATCTGAAATTTACATTCTGTTTGCGTTCACAAAGAGTTGAATGCAGAAACTTGATATAAAAAATGAAGTGTCATAAATATAAAAATTACAATTTAAGTGTCAGATATGTAAATCCATAGGAATTGTGTAGGATTTATGTAAATGCCCATTAAAATTTTTAAATTATTTCAACCATTTAAAAAACTGAAGGGGTTATTCATTTTTTATAATTTTATAGGAAATTTTATAGTTCAATAAATATTTTAACATGTTATTAAAATTAAGATACATTTTAAAAAAATCATTTAAATCATATTCACCTAAATTCTTTCACATTTTTAACGTTAAATAATTAATATTGATAAAATTAAAAAAAAATGCAATTAAAAGAAATTATTTCATTAGCTTTTGGAACCATAAATTTTGCAAAATTTTAAAGTTCAAATCATTGGAATGATTTTTAGGCTAGGATTGTTTGGTAATCCATTGGGTTGACTTAATTTGGCCTTGACATCAACAACAACAACAATAAGCTTTTATCCCATTAAGTGGGGTCGGCTAAATGAACAATTTTTCTCCATTATGTCCTATTAAGTGTCATATTTTCATTTAATTCTAATAAATTAAAATGATTTCTTATACAACATGCCTAGGTCTTTTAAGGTCTATTTCTACCTTTCTTAATATAAGTAGAATCTAGAACATCTACTCTCCTAATTGGATCATTTGATTATCAACGTTTAATTTGATCAAATTATATAAGACAACTGTGTCTAATCATGTTCACCACCGGAGCTATACAAACCCATTCAAGGCTATATTCATTCTCATTTTTTTCTCTAAGTATAAAAACACTCATCCACTTAAGCATTATTATCCTAGCAACACTTTACTTAGTTTTATGCTTCTCTTTTATAGGACAGCATTCTGCATCATAAAGCATTGCAGGCCTTGTTAGAAAATTCATGTTCAACTTTATGACACAAATTTCAAAAGAAAAAATACATGATAACCAAGATCTTTTAAATTCATGTTTTTTTCTCATATCTAAAATAAAGTGACACATACATGTATTTATGATGAACAAATTTGATCTTGAAGAGAAGAAGTTTCTCTCTCTAATCCCTCGACACTTTCTGTATTTTCTGATGGAGGGAAATGTACGGGGTGTGTTAGGTAGAGAAAGCACCCATTCTCAAATTCATGCTCTATTTAACCACCATTCATCAAGAGGGTTACTAACTAATAGGATTTATGATAATTTAATAAATTAATTGATTTTTATTAATAAAATCAATGACATAAGTTAGTAGCATTTATTTATTTTAGGGTTATTATGAGTTACAAAAATAAATATCATAAGTTATGACATAAGTTATGAGTTAAGAAAATAAATAACTTAAGTTATCAAAATAAATATCATAAGTTGTCATAATTTATGACATAAGTTATGAGTTAAAAAAATTAATAACTTAAGTTATCAAAAATAAATCTCATAAGTTATTAAAATAAATGTGAGTCATAAATAAAAATATAATATTCTTCCACTTTGCTCACTTAATTTTAATAGTGCATTACATATTGCAAGATAAATCCTTCTTTATATTGGTTAAATCATAAATTATTTAATAAATATGAAATTAATATGAATCATGAGGGTTGTGCATCAATTTATCGACACAATCTCTTCCATGAATCACAATATCAATTACATACTTAACATAATGAGAATTAACATCATAGTCTCATAATGTCTATTAAAAGACAAATCTTGTTGAAACATTATGCAACATAAAGTGTACACTAACGATAAAAACAAGATTTATAAATATCAGAAACAAGAAAAATTGGGCCCAAAATGTCAAAACTTATAAAGAGTTTTGGTAATGCCCATTCTCACAACATGTTCATTAAATGTCTTCGGTGACAACCCTTTTGTCAAAGGATCTGCAATCATGAGATTGGTGCTAATATGCTCAATTGACACCCTATGTTTCTGAACTTCTTCCTTAACAAGAAGATATTTTAATTCCATATGATTAGCACCTTTGGAATACTTGTCGTTTTTTGGAAAATAAGACTGCTGCAGAGTTATCACATTAAATTTTCAACGAAATACTGTCAACAATTCCAAGTCCTGAAATAAAATTCCGCAGCCATAAACCCTGAATTGTAGCTTCAAAGCAAGCCACACATTCAGCTTCCATAATGGAAGCAGCTGTGATAGTCAACTTTGCACTTTTCCATGAGATTGCTCCTTCAGCCAAAAGGAACAAATAGCCAAATGTTGATTTTCTGGTATCAACACATCCAGCAAAATCTGAATCTGAATATCCTATCACTTCAAGATCTTTAGATCTTCTATAAGTGAGCATGTGGTCCTTTGTTCCTTGTAGATACCTCAAAACTTTCTTTCCAGCTTTCCAATGATCTATTCCTGGATTACTTTGATACCTGCCCAGCATCCCGACAACAAAGCTAATGTCTGGTCTGGTACAAGTTTCAGCATACATTAAGCTTCCAACAACAGATGCATAAGAAATTTCTTCCATTTTTTTATGTTCCAAATCATTCTTTGGACACTACATAAGGCTGAATTTTTCTCCTTTCTGAATTGGTGCAACACTTGTTGTGCAACATTCCATAATGAATCTCTTAAGAAATCTTTCGATATATGTTTTCTGAGACAGCCCTAACAATCCTTGTGATCTATCACGAAATATTTCAATTCCAATCACATAGGATGCCTCACTCATATCTTTCATCTCAAAGTTCTTAGAGAGAAAATTCTTGGTTTCATATAATAAGCCAAGATCATTAGTAGCCAGCAAGATGTCATCAACATACAGAATAAAAAATATAATTTTGCTCCCACTGACCTTTAGATATATACCGATCAACAATGTTTTCCTTAAATCCAAAGGACGTGATGATATCATTAAACTTAAGATACCATTGTTGGGAAGCTTGCTTAAGTCTTTATATTCATTTCTTAAGTTTACACACCATGTGTTCCTTTCCTTCAACCAAAAATCCTTCAGGTTGACTCATGTAGATCTCTTCATCTAAATTCTCATTCAGAAAGGCAGTTTTCACATCCATTTGGTGTAACTCCAAATCATAATGAGCTACTAGTGCCATGATAATTCTAAATGAATCTTTCTTAGAAACTGGAGAAAATGTTTCTTTATAGTCGATACCATCTTTCTGAGTGAAACCTTTGGCAACAAGTCTGACTTTATATCGTTCAATATTGCCATTCGAATCACGCTTAGTCTTAAAGACCCATTTACACCCGACTCTTTTACAACCTTCAGGCAATTCAACGATATCCCAGACTTTGTTGTGATCCATCGATTTCAACTCATCTTTCATTACATCTAACCATTTAGAAGAATTTGCACTTTTTATGGCTTGTGAAAATGAAACTGGATCTTCATTAACTCCTAAGTCAAATTCGGATTCATGAAGATAAACCACATAATCATCGGAAATAGCAGTCGTTTTTGTCGTTGAGACTTTCTAGGTACTACTTCATGTGGTTCATCAAATGTAGGTTCATTAGTGACAGTTTCATTGTGGGGTATTTGATCATATATTTGTTGTTCTTTTAAGTTGTCAAAATGTTCAACAACTGTAGGAATAACAACTTGAGAAGAAATTTTGGGTAAAGGAACTTGAACCCTAATTTCTTGGATCTCCACTTTATGTGGTTCCAAACTCCCACTAACTTCACCATTTTCAATGAACATAACATTTCCAGTTTCAATAATTCTTGTACTGTGATCAGGACAATAAAATCTATACCCTTTAGATTTTTATGGATAACCAATGAAGAAACCACTGGTTGTTTTTGAGTCCAGTTTCTTTTCATGTGAATTACATAACTTTATTTCTCCTGCACAACCCCAAACACACAGGTGCCTTAAACTAGGTTTTCTTCCTGCCACAGTTTAAAAGGAGTCTTTGAAACTGCCTTACTAGGAATCATGTTTAATAAATATGTAGCGGGCTGTTGACCTCACTTTTGGTTGAGGGCTAGAA
>NW_018164549.1:6229051-6236499 GCF_001263595.1 Phalaenopsis equestris | reverse complement strand
GATTATATAACCTTATTTCCGCTGGGCAACCCCAAACACGCAGGTGCCTTAAACTAGGTTTCCTTCCTGTCCACAGTTCAAAAGGAGTCTTTGGAACTGCCTTACTAGGAATCCTGTTTAATAAATATGCAGCGGTCTTTAAAGCATGCATCCACAATAATGAGGGTAAAGAAGAATTACTCATCATACTCCTAACCATTTCCATTAGAGTACGATTTCGCCTTTCTGCAACACCATTTTGCTGTGGTGTTCCTGGCATAGTGTATTGAGCACATATGCCATTAGTTTGAAGGAATTTAGCAAATGGACCTGGACATTGTCCAAATTCATTGTAAGTTCTATAATATTCACCGCCTCTATTAGACTAGATAATTTTTAATTTTCTATCTAATTGTCTGTCAACCTCAGTTATATACACCTTTAAGGCATCTATAGCTTGAGATTTTTGATGCAATAAATAAACATACCCATAACGTGAAAAATCATCAATAAATGTGATAAAGTATTTCTCTCCACTAAAAGATGGAACATCAAAAGGTCCACAAATATTAGTGTGTATAATTTCAAGGAGCTGTGTGCTTCTTGTAGCGGCTTTCTTAAGTGTGTGATTAGTGTGTTTTCCTTTAATACAATTCACACAGATGCCAAGATCAGTAAAATCTAATTCATTAAGGATTTCATTCTTCACTAATCTTTCAATTCTTTCTTTGGATATATGACCCAAACGTTTATGCCACAAATAAGTTGAACTTTCCTTCATAAAACCACGTTTAGTACCAATATTATGATGCAAAGTCATTTAATTCTCAGAGAAAAGGTTATCAAGTTTAAGCTTGTATAGACCATCACAAAGAATACCAGAACCTATGAGATGATTGTGTTTAAACAAACTGAAACAACCATTTCCAAATTTAAATGAGTATCCAATAGAATCAAGTTTAGACAACGAAGTCAAATTACAAAAAACAGAAGGGACATAAAATGTTTGAAAAAGGTCTAAATGATGTCCAGTATCTAAAATCAACCGATAGGTTCCAATAGCTTCAACCAGCGCTTTAACTCAGTTTCCCATGAAGACAAATAGTTCATTTGGGTTTATGATTTAGGTTGTAAGGAATCCGTGCATCGTATTAGAAACATGAGTGGTACAACCAAAATTCTTTTCGAACCAGTCTTTGCGCTTTTGACACTCATTTTGATAGTGTCCAGGCTTTCTGCAAAAGTGACACTTAATTCCTTTGTATTCCTCTTTGTGAATTGGGGCAGATGACACATTAATCTTTAGTGGTCCTTGCTTGCCCTTTCCATTCTTCTTTCCAGGTTTCTTTACAGCTCTTCTTTGATTACCCATGAGATTAATGGAGTGATTTGTTCCTTTCTTAAGCCTTGCTTCCTCTTGAATGAGCATACATTGCAGTTCATTCACATTCCACTTATCTTTCATAGTGTTGTAGTTCATGTGAAATGGACCATACTCAGGAGGCAAGGAGTTAATGATAAATTGCACAAGGAAATTTTCATTCACTTCCATTCCTAGGGTCTTAAGTCTTGCTGCTATGTTCGTCATTTCAACGATATGCTCATGCATGGTACGAGAACCATCAAATTTCATGTTGGTTAACGTACTTAATAGTGTCCCAGCAAGAGACTTATCAGCAGAGTCAGACTGAGAACTATTCTCAGTAAATTTCATAAATTCCTTAGCACTTTCAGTGTTAGAAGATGTACACTTTATGTTGTTTGCTACAGTTATTCGCATAAACATTAAGCTTAATCTGTTTTTTTTTTCCTAAGCTTTATAGAAAGATATTTGCTCAGCACTGCTAGAATCAATAAGAGCAGGGGGTTTCTCAGTCGTAAGTGATAAATCAAGATCCAGAACACCAAGGTGAAACTGGACTTGCTCACGCCATTAAGACAAATTAAGCCCATTGAAAGTTTGAATAGATGTAACTTACGAATGAAGAGAAAACAGGAGTAGTTACTGCAAACAAATAAATCATGCTCGTATATTAATACTTCGAACATTAAAGTTACATAGATATTCATATAAAATAAGATTAAAATAATGATAATAATAATAATAGTGTATTAAAATCTCCTTTGGGTGATATAACAAGACACGATAATAAACATAATTGATGATTGACTTAAATTTAATATAATTGATAATTGCTTGTACTCAAGTTAGACATATCTATTATCTTTGGATATATAAACATACCTTAACTTAGTATATAAATAGACTACAATTATATTCAATGATTATAAAATAAATGATCAACCTTTGGGCGATCTAAAATATTTTATAATCAATGAACTTTAATATTTTTTTTAATAAAATATTAAATTATTTCATAACAAGTATCACATACTCTTGATTAATTGAATTTATTTAATTTAACGTCTATTAAACTTATTAATTTGGTCACTTTGGTGACTAACAAATTAAACATTACATAGACATTAAATAAATAATAATTTCAATCATATCAATTTACTTTAGTTTTATTGATCTAATTAAAAATCTAATTCACAGCAGAAATTTATTACAATTAACTTAAATAAAATTATATGAAAAATCATAAATTTAGTAATCAAGGCTCTGCTACCACATGTTAGAAAATTCATGTTTCAACTTTATGACACAAATTTCAAAAGAAAAAGTACATAATAGCTAAGATCTTTTAAATTCATGTTTTTTTTATATCTAAAATAAAGTGACACATACCTGTATTCATGATGAACAAATTTGGTCTTGAAGAGATGGAGTTTGTCTCTCTAATCCTTTGAAACTTTCTGTACTTTCTGATGGAGGGAAATGTACGGGGTGTCTTAGGTAGAGAGAACACTCATTCTTAAATTCATGCTCTATTTAACCACCATCCATCAAGAGGGTTAATAACCAATAGGATTTATGATAATTTAATAAATTAATTGATTTTTATTAATAAAATCAATGACATAAGTTAGTAATATTTATTTATTTTAGGGTTATATGAGTACAAAAATAAATATCATAAGTTATCATAAGTTATGACATAAGTTATGAGTTAAGAAAATAAATAACTTAAGTTATCAAAATAAATATCATAAGTTGTCATAATTTATGACATAAGTTATGAGTTAAGAAAATTAATAACTTAAGTTATCAAAAATAAATCTCATAAGTTATTAAAATAAATGTGAGTCATAAATAAAAATATAACAAGCCTCACCACCATGTCATTGTTGGGCTTGACATCAAGTAGGATAAAAATGACCAATGCCAAAAAGTGTGTGTATTTGTGTAGTGTTGTTTTCATAAGAAAGGAGACATAATAACCCGAAACAAAAGCTTTGAACATTTGCCATTTACATAGTAACAAAGTAATCAAAATAGATTTGAGTTTTGAGTGTTGGCGAGTGATCATATATAATTTGTGTTTAGCATTTGAGAAGAGTTTAAAAGACGAAATAATATAATAATTATTAAAGATGTTTTCTTAAAGGGTAATAATAATAAAGATGTTGGGTGCTAGACATTAAACATAGTTAGACATCAATCAATAATAGAAAAGAAGATTAGTCTACTTAGAAGACTCGGGCATATTAAATGATACGACATTGGTGGGTGTCATTATTTTTCTATAATTGATGCCCAACTTTGGCAAGAAAAATAATCATTATAGAAAGTTTATCCATAACAATATTTTATTTATACTTATACACACAACTGTCAACATGAATCTTAAATCATTTAAACGACTAAGATGATGGTCAGACAACCCAGGTGTCCTACCGCCCAAGAATCAATCGACGCACCATGGTGAGAGATTCAAACGACAGACCACTTCAACGGTCCCGACCGATTGGAGCGTAGAAGAGAATAGTTGATCGCAGCTAATCGGTCAACCCGCTTTTACAGCGGAGGACGAAATAAACACTCAACCGGGTGCCTTGGTCGACCAACCCATGGTGCGGTCGCCACTCAGCCGGTCACCTCAGTCGATGGAATTCAAGCAGGTTCACTGGCCAAGTTACCGTCATATTAAAATTCAAATTGTACTACCCATATAGCATGGAATCCATAAGATTAATTACAACATCAATTGCATTAATAGTGGTTTCCATAAGTGCTCCATTCTTTCTGTAATTGTATAAAATACGCCTTTATAAATAAAAGGCAAAAATATGAACAAAAATGTTTTTAGCAACTCTCTATACATAAAACTCTTGACTTGTTTATGGCAACTGGTAGACTTTGATGTGTGTTACTCAGTATCTTATGCCATATATCATCTTTAAGAAGATTCTTCGAATTTTTCAGTTATAATATCAAATATATTTAACAAGTCTACGATCTCTCTGTTTTAAGAAGTCTATCAAACTATTTACACTTCTTAGGAAATGTCAAATATAACCCCAATATACAAAGGAAGGTCCTTCATTTTCCACAGTAAAATATATTATTACTATTGAAACATCATCGAATAATTTTATTATTTGATATGAATTTTGAGGCACCTTTTATTTTTAGCATCAAACATTCCAAATTTAAATTTAAGAGAATCCAAGGCATATATTTCAGCAAGTTTATAACTAAACTGATCGTCTCAACAAGAAGAACTCGATGATATCAAAATTGATTGTATCGGGGTCCAATCAAGTAACGATCAAGCTACTAAAGTTTATTGGGAGCTTTCAGATTGTTAATTGAATAGTCAAATGAATTTCAAATCTGAAATGTTTATGAGTGTCTCATCGAGAGGAATCCAACGATCCTAAATTCGCTTAATTCTGAAGGCATTAAGGCTCTCAACTTATTAGAAAACACTTTATGATCAAGGGGGATTAATGTGAGTCGTCCGATCAAGTTGTTGTGGAAGTTATTATCAAATGACCAAAATGTCCTTCCTCTATAGCTTATAAATATTCCACGTTTCTTCAATTAAGGGGGGAGGAGAAGAGAAGAAATTCTAGAGCTTATTCTAGACAAAAAATCCAATAATAACTTATGGCCTCTGTAGCCGCCAACCACCACATTTTGCCTATTGTGGGCTGCCCTCACTCGTCGTTGTCGTAACCCCTGGTTGCTAATGTTGTATTGTAAATACAATCATAATGTATGACGCTGTATTGGAGACACAACGATAAATTTCGATCCTCTAGCCATAAAAAACTTTCAACTACCATAATTTGGCAGTCATCAACTACTGTCAGCCACCCCTGCTCACCAACTTTCTAACATCATATCACAAATACAGGGGTAATGTATAATGTCTTATTGGAGACCCGATGATAACTTCCAACCTGTATAGCCGTCAACTACTATAGACCACCGACCGTCGGCCATGGTTGACGCTATCGGTCATGCTACCCGCCTTCATATGCGACCCCTAATTTCTGGCCTCCAAGCCAATGACCATCATTAACCATCGCTAGTTGACCGCTATTGACGGCAGTCGGGCACCCTACTCGGCACTGTCAATCAGTCTTGTTTGGTAATTGTGTATCCCAAATATGATTGTAATGTATAACGATGTATTAGAGATCCGATGATAATTTTCAACCTTTACAACCATTGAACACCGTTGATCGCTGCTCGTCAGCTGTCGTCGACAATTACCAGTTGCCCCTGATCGCCGTCGTTGATGACCCCTGCTTGCTAACGTTGTATCCCAAATGCAAGCATAACATATAACTCTATATTAAAGATCCAATGATAACTTCCAGTTTTCGTAGTCGCTGACCACCGTTGACTACCGTCATCAGTGACTGTTGCTTGTTAATGTAATATCCCAAATGCGGTCAAACATATAACATCATATTGAAAACCTGACGAAAACTTTAGGTCTACCTCACCACTTTATTCAACCATTGGTAACCACTATTTACGATCATTGTAGTATAAATTCGACTACTGTCCCTAGCTCCTTTATTTTTCTGTATGTTATATACAGAAAAAATTTATAAACAGTAATCTCGATCTCCCAGTCATGCAAAAAGGATGTACCTTTGTACTCATACACTTATAGTGGATTACTATGATTGGACTAAGCTCGGTGATTTTTTTTACTCTTAATTTTTTCACCTAAAAAATGTTTTGTATTTTTTCATTCTACCTTTTTGTATCTATATGTGTGTTGAATCTAGATGCAATACTAAGATGTCAAACAATCACTCTACCACATCTAACTTTTTGGCACAAAAAAATTAAATAAAATAATAATAATAATAGTAATAATAATGAATATTTTTACTTTAGTTGATGTTATTTGTTGCAAGAAAAAATGATATCATATATTTTTATAAATTTTAATATTAGGTCTATCTTTCATTTTTAAAGGACTTATATTATAGAATTAAAGGAAACAAGTAAGTATTCATAAGAAAACAGACAAGCTTTAAAAATTAAATAAAATTTATTTTTTAATGTATTATCTTACCGACACGACAATAAGTTTTAATTTTAAAAAGTAAAGCAAAAAACAAAAAAAAATTGATGTTGATATGCATTAGAAAGACGAGTATAATTAACTCCTATTTTTATTATTACTACATGTACTTTTCTTCCTTGTATAAGAGGTTTAGGCCCCATTTGGGTCATCTTATTGGGAGCGGCGACGTTTTGAAAACGTCGCCTCCCTGTTTGTTTAACACGTTCGCATTGACGTTCCTCTCCCGCACTGCGTCGCGTTGGTTAAATTCCTTTACTACTTCGACGCTGTCCGAGCTCTGCGTCCCGCGTTAACCATTTGCGTTGCCCTAGGAATTCCATAGGTGCCCTCGATCTCCCTTGCCTCCTCCCTCGCTGGTTTCCTTCGGGTTCGTCGCTCTGGAGGAGATCGAACCTTCTTCCTTTCAAAATTTTCGTTCCTGATCATCAAGTATCCTTTTGATTACCCTATCTATGAGCCATGGGATGCTTTCTTCTCTGATCTTCTCTTTGAGCAGTGTTGATGCATGAAATAAAATTTTTTATCTTTTACAGGGGAAATATGATGAGATTAAGGGATTTTTGGTGTTGCCCAATTTAGATCTATGACATTAGTTGTTTTGGGGATCCTGTGGCTTCTGACATTTTCTCTGGTTTTTCGTCTGGTTTTTCGGTTTCACTTTTCGGTTTTACACATGTTGAGAGTTGTTTTGGGGATCCTGTGGCTTCTGCAATGTTCTCTAATTTTTCAGTGGGTGAGATTTTTCAGAGAACTTGTTGAACTCAACCACTCGCCCCTTGGCTCTCACCACTCGTCCCTCTCCTGGCATTTATTAGTGAACCCTCTTCAGTTAGCCTTCTCATCAGACGATCATATCTATAATCAACTCTCTCAAATCGAAAAAAAATTTCTATTCGGACTCCTGACATAGTTCTACGTGAGGCGCAGGGTATTCCTGAGTTATTTTCAGGTTATTTCTGGGTTATTTTCAATAACCCGATGGAGTAATTTGACATAAGGGAGTCTTGA
>NW_018164549.1:6228592-6228982 GCF_001263595.1 Phalaenopsis equestris | reverse complement strand
TTGTCTTGGTGCGGTTTGATCTATGACATTAGTTGGCTTGGTGCGGTTTGTCTCAGTCCCTATGACATTAGCTGTCTTGGTGCGGTTTGATCTATGACATTAGTTGTCTTGGTGAGGTTTGCCTCAGTGGAAATGTTGTTAATCCCTACAGCAAGGAAATGCTGTGAATCTATGGTGCGGTTTGATCTATGGCATTAGTTGTCTTGGTGCGGTTTGCCTCGGTGGAAATGTTGTTAATCCATATGACATTAGCTGTCTTGGTGCGGTTTGATCTATGACATTAGTTGTCTTGGTGAGGTTTGCCTCAGTGGAAATGTTGTTAATCCCTACAGCAAGGAAATGCTGTGAATCTATGGTGCGGTTTGATCTATGGCATTAGTTGTCTTGGTG
>NW_018164549.1:6226661-6228578 GCF_001263595.1 Phalaenopsis equestris | reverse complement strand
GTATATATATATATATATATATATATTTTGAGCAAATAGCTAGACTGTTGTTTGTATTAGTGCACATGACAGTCGGATTTTCTCCTTTACCACTAGGAATAGATCGCAGTGTTTCCCTCACCCCCATCAGGTTAGTTTTGCTTTGCAATTTGTTTATCTGAGCAGGTAATCTTTTTAATTAACAGTGTTTTTTGTACCAGAATAATATTATCTGGTTGATGTCGGATATCCTGTGTAAAGGGGATACCTGAAGCCCTATCTTGACACACGATATCATCTTCCTAATTTTGAGAGAGCAAGTGACACCGTCAGTGGCAGAAAGAAAATGTTTAATAAACGTCACTCATCTTTATGCGGGGTAATTGAAAGAACAGTTGGGGTTTGGAAGAAGAAATGAGTCATCCTACGTGATATGTCATCCTACGTGATATGCCGTCATATGCCGTCATATCCTTTCCAAAAGCAGGTGCATATTGTGGTTGCAACAATGACACTACATAACTTCATCCGAAGACATTCCTCACAATCAGATACAGACTTTAGTATGACTGACAGTGATGAACTGAATGTCTTCGAGCAAACTTCTGGAATTGTGGGTGGGAATTCATTACCTGAGGATGATGTAGAGTCTAATGAATTTGGAGATCATGATGGTGAATGTTTGACTGATATGATTGTTTTAAGGGAGTCTATCATAGATGTTATCTGTGGCTGCTGATCTACCAAGTTTTTCTTTAATAAGATTATAGGTTTATATTCATATGCTTATAATTTTGGTTTTTGTTAAAATATCTTAATCTGAAATTTGGTTTTTTTGTTTTTTTTCGCAGCCATACACACATGGCTTCTAGGATATCAGTTACGAACAGAGGTATTTTGTGTTATTGTGGACCACGGTCTCCGTTGCTCACATCACATCAGTCTCGTAGCTTTGGGAGGCAGTTTTACGGTTGTGCCAAGGGTGTTTCAGCTCGTTGCGGTTTATTCCAGTGGGCTGACAATCCCACATATTACATTTCCAGTTGTCATGAGAATGCGATGTTTTCCAAGGTTGATAATGTAGATGAGGAGAGATGTAGTCAGAGTTTCAAGTTAATTATTTTAATATTTCTCATAGTAGTTGTACTTGTTTTGGTACTTTTTTTATTTCTTTTGGTACTCACGAGAATGTGAGAACTGTATGTTACCTTTTGGAACTGATGATTGTGTGCTTTTGCACTATATATTCTGCACTACCAATAAGCTATTCTGAATAAGCAGTCTCAAACAATTTTAGCAGACAGGGCATAATTCTTTTTCCCCCACCAATAAGCTAATATGAATAAGCTGCCCCAAACAGCAGACCCGATTATTCTGACAATCTGCAGATTATCAGATTATCAGAACAATATGTTTATCAGCAGATTATAAATAATCAACAGCTGCCCCAAACATATCCTTAATGGAAAAAAAGAAATTAACATGGATTATATATATATATATATATTTTAAAAAATAAATATGATTTTATTATGTGATATGAAAGATTTTGGTGATATAAATGTAAAACTTAAAGTTCGAGCTCGTATGTGATTACAAAGAAAACAAAGAGAAGTGAAACAAAATTAGTCACGTAGGACCTAATTGTACATGAGTGAACCCAAGCACAGCTTGTGTTCGGCTCGTTTGCTTAGCGAGCCGAAGAAGAGTTGTTCACAAACAAATAGTCGTTTTGACAACCCTAATCACATAGCCATAAGATGTTAAGTGTTTGGGCAAGATTTAAAAACTAATGTTATATTAAAACATCATTTGAATCTAAAATAATAATTTTTATTCTATTTTCTTAATTAATACTTTTAATTGATTATAAATCTTTGTAGCAATGTAATCAATTAAAATTTTTAAAAATACTACTCATCAATATATATATATATA
>NW_018164549.1:6201028-6226642 GCF_001263595.1 Phalaenopsis equestris | reverse complement strand
TTTACTTAAAAACTATATATATATATATATATGAGAAGTATTTCGAGTCAAAACGAGCCGAACATAAACTATAAAATTTTTATTCGTGTTCGACTCGATAATTTAATGAATGAGCGAAACACGATTTTATTAACGAGCTAAACACGGGCTCTTCGTGAACAACTA
Source organism: Phalaenopsis equestris (assembly GCF_001263595.1). Classification (NCBI taxonomy): domain Eukaryota; kingdom Viridiplantae; phylum Streptophyta; class Magnoliopsida; order Asparagales; family Orchidaceae; genus Phalaenopsis; species Phalaenopsis equestris. The sequence goes on along the minus strand of NW_018164549.1, from coordinate 6,226,477 downwards.
GGCATTTTGAGAGCGCTAAAAGCAAGCAAGGGAAAGCTCAAACTAGGAAAAATGAGAGGGAGGGCCCACAGTGGAAAAAAGGAGCAGTGATGCGGGCCCCACGGTTTTGGTCCTTCCTCCGGGTCGCTTTCATTAGGACCGCTTGGGTGGGGGTCAGGGTTACATGCAGTAAAACGACCGGCAGAGAAGGATGTTTCGTGGACGACGACGACCTAGCTGTTTTGGTGTGAGATGTGGACCCCACCAATGACGGGGCGCGATTTCGATTGAAGATGGCCTCATTCTGTGATGGGACCCGCACGCCATATCGTGGGCCCCTAGCCCGCACGAGGTGACCGGGTCATGCAAGACTGGAACGCATCTTGCGGTAGGTAGTGGGATGTATGATTAGAGAAGGTGGAAAGAAATTGGGGGAGCCAACGGTTTTCACCGTAGAAGATATTTTATATTAGGGTTTAAATATATATAAATTTATTTTTATTTTCATAAGTTGTAAATAAATTTTATTAGTTGGCACGAATTTTCATTTGATTAGCTTAAAATATTTTTTTGATAAGAAACCTTCAAAATCAAATTAAAAATCATTAAAAATTCTGACAGACTCGACTAGACGAACACAATGACAAAAAAGTTGATCTATTTCGAGTAAAATGAAGCATCAATCAAGCCATTAAATGATTTTCGGAAGCTTTGAATTGAATCTGACAAGCTGATAGTCATATTAAGCGTCTCAATAAGACACATACAATGAGCTCAAGATCACTGAATTCCGACATCATGAACACAATAAAATATTATCTGTTCTAGTGAATCTCTTTAGGTTGTCTGATGTAGTGGTCTAGATTCTTCTTTTATTTACAAGGAGACCATTATATAATCTATAAATAGAGCCTTATTCTCTTCATGAAGAATGAACTTAGGTATGACCTAAGACTTGAGAGCTAGACCTGAATAGGAAGAGAATGAGCAAAATTTCAGAGGTGTTCTTGCCCGAAGACCTGAAAAACATTTTTGCTCCTGCAACCACCGACTACCATCGATCATTGCTTGTCGATCGCCGTCAACCACCATCTGCCACCCCTGCCCGCCGCCATTTAGAAACCTTGCGGAGTAACATTTACGTTGTGGTGTATTGAAAACATTGAATAAGGCACAATGACACATCCTGAATAAGGCGTAATGACACATCCTGAATCCATCATAGCAAATTACTCATAATATGAGCTAACACTGAATTGAAAACCTGACAATAACTTCTAACGATAATGGATTATGACTGTCAAACCTGGGATACATCAACTTCTTTCGGACTTCTGAGGTTCCATGCTTGCATTTCTCCATATGGGCTCTACGACCAATTGATGTTAATCATTTACGACCTACATGACCCACAACTCATTCAACTCTTAACTCTGACATTTGTGACCTACAAACTTTATTGTAACTTATCACCATGGTGTATGTGACCGAGTATGACCTAAGTGGTCAATAACTCATGTAGTTCCCAACTCAGGCCTATGTGGCCAATGAATAGTATCACAATTCACTTGTTGGCATTTCTTTTTGATGTGACATACACGAGACATCCTGGCTGAGTGACGATGCTCTTTAATGGAGTGTACACTGTCATAGCTGTGCTCCAAACCGATTATTGTCAAACCGACATCGCCTCCAACATCCTTTGTGTTGACATCTATTTCTATGGCACGTGGTTGTATCTAGCTAGTACAAATATTTTTGCGACGAAAATCGCCAATGAAGTTACCCCCACAAAGTGTTCGTACCTTAAGCCTCAGGTCTAGATAGACAAATTTCATGTCGAAGTCGTTCTACTTAGCAAAACATAGATGGTTCATCCTCTCGAGATTTTTTTGAGATGCAGTCACGACCGTCACTGTTCATAACTGATCCTTCAGAGGCCCCACAAGACCTGAAAACACCTTGGAGAGTTTTTCCAGAAGCCCTAGTTGAATAGAGTCTGGCGTGACCACCCCTGATTCTGCATGGCCACACCCCACCCATGGCATGTCCACGCCTAAACCGGGCATGTACATGCCAAAACCTCCTCAGGGAGCTCAAGTAAACTGTATTCGGTGTGGCCACGCCCGCTAAATAGAGATTTTTGTGTAATTACACCACAACTTGGGCGTGATCATGCCCAAATCACGAGAGGCACCTAGGTTCATCGACCGGTGTGACTATGTCTGAAGGAGGATGATATGTCTTTTTGCATGCTTAACTTACTATACTTTTTTATATTTGTTTATAAATGAAATTGTACTTTAAACGAATGTGTTTTCATGTTTTTGGAACATGTATAATAAGTAAAACAATTGAAGCGAACTGGAGCGAAAATGGAGCCAAATGGAGCAATGGATGCTTGGAACTGAACTAGCTCCTTGACGCCACTCCATGGCGCCATGGTGGTCAATTTGCTAAGGCTAGAGGTCTAAGGTGGCATTTAGGTGGAGGGCTGACAAGGTCAAGAGTCTAATATGTGTGAGCAACATTGAATGGGCTCAATTTTGAATTTTCCCCTGTCTCAACCTTGGGTTTTCCATGGTGGCCAACAAGGCATGGGTGGTCACCATCTTGCTGTGGAAGGTCAGGGGTGGGGAAATGTGAAGTCAATTGGGTGTTGTCATGCGTAGGTTGACCTAATTTTAAGAGAAAGGGGGTGAGCCTACTTTTGGTCTTACCTTGGTCCAAGTCAGGTAAATGGGTTGAGCTCACCCGCCAAGAAGGCTAGGTTTGATGGTCAACCTTGGGCTTGAATGGTTAAGTTTCTATCATGGAGATTAGGGATTAGTCTTGGATTAGAGTGAAGCATGATTGGGTTAAGCACTTTAAACGAAATCATGAATAAGGGCTCTCCTTTCACCACTGAAAGAGTAGTGAAATGGCATGTCTCACATGTGGCTTAGAGGAGACTCCATGACTTACATGTGGCTTGAGTAATTTTCATGGGGAAGGATTTTCGAAATTTTGGGCATTTGTGAGGGGTCATCATGAAGCTAATTTTAGGAAAATTCAATCATGGATTTTAGGACTTAGGGTTTGATTTTAATTAAGTGGATGAGAGAATGATTCATGTCATGGTGAATGGGCTTTTGATTTTAAAAGAAATGAGAAGTTGGTCATCACTTGGTGGGTAGTTGAAATTAGGCATGATGGGTTTTTAAAATTTGGTTATTTTTTGCCATGATTTTTAACATGAAATTGATGGACTTCTGATATAATCATGAGCCTAGTGGAGTTTAGCCATCCCCATGATGAGATTTGTGGCATGCGATTGGTGAAATTGAATTTGGCATGTAGATTCAATTTTGATGAGTTTTGGACTTAGGGTGGCTTTGGGGTGAATTTTGATTTGAAAGTGGGCAAATTTAGATTTGGGCCTGAAATGGATGAGATTGAATTTGATTTTGGATTTTTGTAGATTTAAAGTGAACTTGAAACTTTTGATGAAAATTTCAATTTGGTAATTTTGGGTGAAATTAGTGGCTAGGATTGGTTTTGGTGAATTTTGGTGAGAATTTTGGGTAGTTCAAAAATTTTGGAAAATTTGGTGAACTTTGGTGGAAATTGGGTGGTGTGAGAGTAGTGATAGAGTGTGGGGCATGGAGGTATGAGGGTGTGAATGACCAAGCCACCCCAGGTCATCCTAAGGCCTTATGATTCTTTGGGAACTTCTTTTGAGTTTCATCATGTTGGTCTTAACCATCTCAACCAAGTGTTGAGAGTTTGTGGCCACCCATGTGAGACTTCACAAAAGAGTCAGGAAGTGGCTTAATATTCTAAATAATGTGGGTCTTATCACTAGTCTTCTAGAATAGTCAGAAGAAATGTTCTATTTCTAGATCCTATGTTCTAGAAAAGAAACCAGACCTCTTCAAAATGAGGTCAACAATCACTAGTCGATATGACATAATGAGAGAAAATTAAGAGTCAAAAGAAGGTTGTCGTATTCTGAGTTTGACAGTTGCAAGGAGTTATTACAAGGATTTATCCATGTAACTTTGTCATGTCACATTCGGAGTATGTCGTTGCATAATATTTAAGACATTGTGCTACTCTGTATGGTGCTTCAGTATTCTATAATGTACGTCATTTCATATGGTGCTTTGTTACTTTATAATGTATGTTGTTACTACACAAGAAGCTTCGTTGTAATGTATGTCGTTACTTTGCAAGGTCCATCAAGGGCGATGAGCAAGAGGTGGCCAATAGTTGTTGATGGCGGCCGACGAGCTGTGATCGATGATAGCCGATAGAAATAGAGGAAGGAAGTGATCACGGGGTTATCGATCCAGAACAAATTTGGAAATTAGCTCCTTCTCTTATCCTTCATGTCCAAGTTCCCCTTTTTATGAGGGAAGTGGGCTCCATTTGTAGATTTTGGGAGTAACATCTTGTGTAAATAAGAAAAAAAATATGAACCACTTCATCAAATGACTCAAAGCAATTCCTTCGATCGGACAACATCTTATGGACATTTAAGTGCATTAATAATGTCAGAATTAAGTGATCTTGGGTCGTGGATTTATCTCATTAAGACGCTAAATCTGTCTATAAGCTGTCATACTTAGAAGCAATTTGAGCCTCAGATTGACCACCAAAAAACTTTCAAAATTTATTTACGGGCGTGATCTAGGCTTGATTTGGCTTTGATTGGATGAATTTTGGTGTCGAATGGTTCTTATTGTCAAGCTAGTCAATTTGCTATAAATTTGTTTAAATTTTAGAGCATTGGATGATTTTTATTTTGAAATAGAACATTATTAGCTTAAAAAATTCCTTGAGATTCTGCAAAATGCATTTAGATTCATGACAAGTGATAAAAATTTGTTAAGGACGCATCATTACTTATTTATGTTATTTGCTTATTTGAAAATTTACTTAAAAACTACATATTATCTTATTTACTTAATTTGTATAAGAAATTTATTCAATTATTTATCTATTTAAATTTGTAAAATTATCTATTAATAATTTTTTTTAATTTTTTTAACTTATTGAAGTAATATAAGGAACATTTACATACATAACCCCACAATTCTTATATATTTGCAAATCTAACACCGGATGTAAGGAACCTCATTTGCTGAGGTGGTAAACCGGGGATCCTAAGTTATTAATGTGGTTTCCAAAAACTATGTTTTTCCACAGGAGTATCATGATGCCTTAGAAGGTAAAGGCGATAATCTCTTCTTAGGAAAACAAGGAAAGAAGAAAGCGCCACTCCTTAGCATGCCTAGGGACTCCCAATGTCGGAATTCAACAACGTACATCGTGATTTCACTCTTTTCCACAAGTTTAGGGTCACCGACAATGGTTGTTGTTAGCCCGCGAGTGGTGGTTAACTGTAGTTGCGGTTGCGGCCGAAATAGTAAGAAGTGTTTGACCAATCTTTAGTGTAGAAACAATAATGGGTTTCAAGTTTTTCTTCTCCTCATCCTTTGGGTTCAGCTCTCGGTTCAAGGTCTAGGTTCTCTCTCACGATAGGGCATGACTCGATTTATATAGTCTCGAAGAGGCCACACTGCAAATAAAAAAAGAATCTGAACCACTCCATCAGACGACCCAAAGAGGTTCTCTCAATAGGATGGTGTTTTATGAATATTTGAATGCTTTAATGATGTTGGAATTGAGCAATTTTAAACTCATTTGATTCGTTTTGTCGAGATGCTCGATTTTGACTGTAATTTTATTAGATTCGAAATTCATTTAACATTCCAATTAGGCCTCAAAAACTTCTAAAAACGTTTAATAATTTGATCTTTGTTTGATTTGATTCAGATTGCACCGACTTTGTTACTATCTGCCTCATCGAATTGCTCAATTTGACTGTAAGTTTGCTAAATCAGAGTTCTCGATGATTTTATATTAATTTTAATATTATTAGGAAATAATGAGCGCAAAATCAAATTAGTTAAATACATTATAATTTAAAACCTGGGTAATAATATATTTAAATTTTATTAGCTGGCACGTGCGATGTCGTATCCTGCTCCGACGAGCGGAGGCACGTGTGTCGACTATACGCACACGTGTGCCTCCCGGGTACCCAACATGTCCGTGCTCGATACCATTTTTGTGTATTCTACTTTTAATATATTTGCTGGGCATTTCGCACACTTCACAAAACTCCGAAATAATTATGTACCGCCCCGCACAATTATATGGGTGTGGTCCCGCATAAGACACATTTATAGCTCATTTAGAGCTGTCAAAATGATAGGTTGTTCACAAACACTTCATGCTGTATTTGTTAACAATGTTTTATTCGATTCGCTAGCTAAATTAACGAGTTAAACACGAATTTTCACATTCAATGTATAAACAAATCAAATATAAATAAAGAATTGTTCATTCGTGTTCTACTCATTTTGATTCGAAATTATTAAATTTCACACACACAGACACACACATTTGTATACATACATACATACATACATATATATATATAAATATAATTGATTAGTAACATTTTTAAGAAATTTAGTTAACTATATGACAACAAAGATTTATAATTAATTAAAATTATTACTTAAAAAATAAGAATAAAAATATATTAAATTATATTTAAATTATTTTTAATATAAATGATAAGATTTAAATCTCATCTCAATTCTTAACTTCCTACAGTTGTGTAACTAGTGTATTACTCTTTGTTCGTGCATAACTCGTGTTCGAGTTACTAAGCAAACAAGCTGAACACAAATATTTTTTATTTTTTGTTCGAAATATAAACAAACTGAATATAAAGAGGTGTATTTTTTTACAAGCCGAACACAAAATGAGCCTCGTTTACGCCCGTAGTTCACTAAGTGTTTTCTCTGCCATTATTCCAATTAAATTAAAATAAAGTCAAAGTAATTAAGGGTTATTGAATTAATTAAATCAGGCCTCGAGTTAAGGTGGGCATCTTTAACTGGTTGCGAATCTGGGTGGGCACGTGAGAGATCGAATGACCTAAAACAAACTTTATTTTATCATATAGAGTATTGACACAAAGTGAGATCATTTTTAAACCTAACCATGTTTTAAAAATATCTAATTATTTATAATATAATAAATTTGCGCATTTACATACATAGCACATAATTCTTATGTATTTACATATCTTGCACCTAAATTTTTATATCTATATGCATAACATTAAAATCATTACTATCACATCAAAAATAACAATATTTTAAATTTTGATATATATATTTCCATGCATAAATTTAAAACACTAAAAGCTATGTACATAAATATGAAAGTTTAAGTGTGAGGAAAAATATTACATCAGACTCCACACGTAGAACTACATGCGGAGTCCAATGAAATTACGCTGCGGAGGTGATCAGTCCGATAACACAAGGAAATATTCCCCTCTTATTATTCAGGTGTTATTGTATGTTATTCAGGTGTTATTGTATTTTAGGAATATTCTCGGTGTTATAATAACACCTGAATAACATACAATAACACATGAATAACACGAGGGGAATATTCCCTTGTGTTACCGGGCCGATCACCTCTACGACGTAATTTCATTGGAGTCCTGATGTAACATTTTTTCAAGTGTGAGATATGTAAGTAAATAAGTATTGTGTGTTACTTTAGAATAATTTTCCTAATAAGGTTTAGGAAGATTTACGTGCTTATAACTCGAGTCTTATGTATTTACATATTTAATATCTAAACTTTCATTTTTACATTCATTTCATTTTCCTTATGTATGAAAAGATGTATTTCACTTTTTAAAAAGTAAATGATTATTTCTTGATGTGATATGAAAGATCTAGGTGATACATAAAAACTAAAATTTAGGCGTTAGAGAGGTAAATATAGATGAATTGGCTAGTATGTTTGTACATGGGCATTAACATATCTAATATCTTAACTTTATATTTCATAGTAATATCATACAAAATTTTCATATCACATAAAAAATATTGCTATTTTAATTTTTAAAAAGTGAGATACACCTTTTGAAACATAATTAAGATGATATATATGTAAAAATTAAAACAAAAGGATAAGATATGTAAATATATTAGAATTGAGGAGAAATTATTGCATAAGGACACCACATGCATCTCTGTATGCGGTGTCCAATCCTGACCGTAGATCACGGTGATCTACGGTCATGATATATTTCAGTTTTTTTTTTAAATTAGGTGGGGCCCACCGAAATACATCTTGACCGTAGATCATCAGACACCGCATGCAGAGATGCATGCGGTGTCCGTCCGTATGAAATAATTTTTCAGAATTGAGTGGCATGTTTGAAAATCTTCCTAAAATTTAATGAAATAAGTCATTTAGGGCGTGCTTGGGGCAGCTGCAACTTATTGAATAATCTGCTTAAAAATAATCTGCTGATAAGCTAGGTGTGGTAGCTATTACAAATTTTTATTTTTCTTTTGGAAAAACCAAACTGCAACCAGAAACCTGTCACTGCACTTAGATAGATGTGGTGTGAAAACACTATTTTCAACGTTTTGAAAACGCATAAACTGTCAAAACGCTGTTTACCCAAACATGTCAGGTGCGTTTTCAAAACGCTATCACATCAAATAAACTGCCCCAAATGGACCCTTAATTTATCAATTTGTCAATCAAACAGCAAGAGTGGGGCCTAAACATAGAAATTAGAAATTGGGAAGTGACATCACATATTTAATAAATAAATAACTCCTCAAAACATTAGTTAAGTTGATGAACAATTATCAAATAAATTGAGCTCATAATTACGATGACACACATAATTAAAAAACCACGCCATTTCAATAAAATAAAGAATGTAGGGTCATTAGCTTACTCATCCTAAACCTGTAACTAGCTTAACTCCGTATGCTAATCAGATGCATCTCCGTTCATCTTAGAAATAAAATCAACTCAATAGAAAACGAGATTTTAACAGTGGGAAAAAAAATTACAATAAAAGTAATAAAAATATGATTAAAAGTTGTATTTTGGAGAATTCATATAATTATATTATTAGTTTTTAGAAAAAAAAATATTACAACGCAAGTAGAGTTACGTCTCCGCACAGTCTACGTGCGGAGTCTAATGAAATCACAGCACACACGTGAAAGCGAGAAAAAAAATCGGTTCGGTAACATGAGAATATTCCTCCAATGTTATTCAAGTATTATTGTATGTTATTCAAGTGTTATTGATCTATTATTGTGTTATTATAACACCAAGAATATTCACATAACACAATAACACTTGAATAACATACAGTAACACTTGAATAACACGGGGGAAATAATCACTAGTGTTACCGGGAATATTCTCTGCTGGCGTGATTTCATTGGACTCTACACATAACTGATGTAATATTTTTTCTAGTTTTTAAGGGTAGAAATTCTCCCGTATTGATTCTAGAGCTTAAAAATAAAATCATAGTAAAATCTATGGATCAAGAGTCAAATTTTTTGGCGGATTGAGTTCTACATTTATTACAATTATTTTAAATAAATTTTATTTTGTTATGTTCAATATAGAACTCTTTTTTTGGAAAAAGTGAACCTAAAAGTTAATATGCATGATTTAAACTCGTAACCTCATGGTGAGAGATTAGACTATCAAACCAAAAACTAGTGTGGGTTCAATATATATATATTTGTTTAATAATTAGTTAAATAATGATTATAAGTTTCAAATAGGGCTTCCATTGCCCTTTATGAAGTTTGAACCCTAGGATATTTTATTTTGCATGGGATTGAGATACCAAAATGTCTTCAATATCAAAAAAAAAAAAAAGTCTTATTGATAATTGCTTAAATGCCAACAATTTTGGACCTAAATTGAGAATTCATTCTTGAGATTTATTTGTTATTTGTAGGAGCAAAAAATATTTAGAAACTCCCATTTGAAGTTACAATTTTTGCGAACAATAAGGTGACTTGATTATTGCTCATTTTCTCTCATATTTCAATATTCGATGCTCAAATGCTCGACAACAAAATAAGAAAATCAAATTTTTTCATACTTTCTTTTATAAAAAGGCTATTTAATGTTTAATCATGTGATAATGATCATTTTCAACAGTTTGATTATCCAAATTGTTATGTGATGTGTTCGTCATTTCTTTTAAATTGAAGTTCTTTTTGTTTTTGAATTTTTTTATAGCTCGTTCTAACTTAGAATCGTAAGGTACTAAACCTTCAAATCTTGAACTATGCATACAAAAGTAAAAGTTCAAAACATAAAATTAGCAGAACTCTCAAAAATACTTAAAAAATATTTTTAACACATAAACAAACACTTATACAAGTAAACGATAACACAATTTTTCTAAAATAAGTCTACACCCTGACACAATTTGTGTGTGCTTAGTGTGTAATTAGTTCAATTTCTAGCTCAGCCAATGGTGCCAATAGCTTGGCTCCCACTGCCTGTATGTGCTTGCACCCTTAATTCTCGACTGAGTGCTATTTAACAAATAATTCTCATTTTTCTCTACAATTCAATTTTACACACTAGGGATGCTACGCAAGTGCACATATCATTTCAAATAATATAGGACTTTCTCTCAGTCCCCAACTATCGATCCCACAGGGAAAGAAAAACTCTTTTAATCGACTTAGTAAAACTCTACTTAAACTGTAGGTAACTAACCTAGGAATTAAGGTTGAAATTGTATAAAGAAGTAACTAATGTCTACAAATTCTATTTCTTAACTTAAAGAAAATGCTAAATGTTTATAAACTAGTTTATGTAGAAGAGTTCAAATTATATGAAAAATCATTCTCCTTGCAATGAGATTATAATGAGTGTATGAATCAAATGCTTATAAATTTAAAGGTAGTTTTGTGACAAATAGGAGCATACATATTCTTTACTCTCTTTCGAGTTCATAAAAACATTGGCTAACCTAGATGTAAGTTCCTAAATCATTAGTTATGTTGGGTTGGTTCAAGCCTGTCACTTTAGAGTACCCACGTAAGCCTTCAATTGGAGCTAACCTAGCCTTAAGTTCGAAATCCTAGAATAAATTGGAGGGTTCTAGCCTGTCACCACAGAATCATCAATTTACACCCGCCAAATCTTATCTCTCTATCTAGGAAAAAAATTGCGTACATAAGACGTACGCAGAGCTGTGTACGTCTGTAACCTGCAAACAGGAGGGAGGATTACGGGAGGTTATAACCGCGTTATACCTCCTGTAACCTCCATGTAACCTACCTGTATATCAAAACAGAAACGCGGAACTTACTAGAAAGTACAGGTAGGTTACGTGGAGGTTACAGGGGGTATAACGCGGTTATAACCTCCTAAAATCCTCCCTATAACCTGTTTGCAGGTTACTGACGTACGCAGCTCTGCGTACGTTTTATGTACGCAAATTTTTTCCCTCTATCTATTTGCACTCACCCCAAGATTACTTTTTCTTCATCCCAAAGTTTAGTGTGATAATTACTATTTGAGGAAAATCATAGCCCTCCTTGGTCATTATGTTTTCACAATGTATTTTAATTTTTGAATTGGCCCAATTAAAATTATTTTTATGAGTACAATTCAAGATTTTAAAATTTGGTATGTTCTTGATGAAACAAGTGCTATTTTGGATAAAATAACAAACACTAATAAACAAGTAACAAAAGATGTACTTAGAGAATCAAAAGAAAAAGTTTCTTTAAATAAAAATAGTTGATGGTGGAATAATAATGTGCAAGAAAATATAAAATATAAGAAATTACGTTATAAAAATTGGTTTAAATGTAAAAGAATAGAGAACTGAGAAAAATATTAAACGGCCCGCAGGGAGGCTAAAAGAAGAATCTATGACGCTACAAATTATGCTTTTAATATTTCTTATAATATATTAGATACTAAGGAGGGTGAAAAATATATGTATAAGCTGGTCAAACAAAGAGAAAAGAAAAGTAAAAATTTAACTCTAGTAAAGTGTATTAAAGATGAAAATCAAAAAGTGATTTTCTTAGAAAAGATATTCAACATAGGTAAGTGAGCTATTCTGATAAACTTTTTAATCAAGATTTTGAAAATATGATCGACCTTAGTGATCTTAATATCGTTAATAATAATAAAACGTTTTATTTCTACCATCACATTAGTAAAAAAAAAAAGTTGAGGAGGCTTCAAAGAAAACCAAGGGTGGGAAGTCTGTAGGACCTGATGATATCCCAATTGAAGTATGAAAATATTTAGGAGATTTGGGAGTTTCTTGGCTTACTAAACTCCTTAATATTATTTTAAAAACTAAAAAGATGTCTGAGGAGTGGAGGAAGAGTATTTTGGTCCACATTTTTAAGAATAAAGGGGATGCACAAGAGTGAGCAAATTATAGAAGAATTAAGTTGATGAGTCATAATTTAAATTATGGGAGAGGGCAATTGAACATAGGTTAAGAAGTATTACAAAGATTTCTCATAATCAATTTGGATTTATGTCGGGAGGTCTACCATGAAAGCTATACATTTATTGAGGTTTGATGAAAAAGTTCAAAGATAATAAGAAGAATCTCTACGTTTGATTTTTATTGATTTGTTGAATTGGAAAAAGCTTATGATAAAATTTGAAGAGAAGTGCTTTGGAGAGTTTTAAGAGAAGAAAGGTGTTCATCTGACTTATATTCAAGTAATTAAAAATATGTATACTGGAACTGTTACTTGTGTTCAAACTAAAGGAGGATTGACCAAATATTTCTTATTTTTGTTGGATTACATTAGGGATTATCTTTAAGCCCTTATTTTCTTGCTTTAGTTATGGATGGTCTTACTGGGAATTTACAGGAGGATGTACCTTGGTGTATGCTTTTTGCTGATGATATACTTCTCGTGGATAAGACGAGAGAAAAAGCCCAGGAAAAACTTGAATTATGGAGGTCAACATTGGAGTCTAAAAGCCTTCTTTTGAGTAGAACTAAAACTGAATATATGGAATGTAATTTTAGTAGTAGTAGCGCTAGTGACATAAGTGTTACTTTGGGTGATCAAATTATTAAAAGGCGTGAAAGAATTAGATATCTCGAGTTTGTTGTTCAAAGCGATGGTGGTATAGATGGGGATGTTAGTAGTAGAATTCAAGTTGGTTGGTTGAAGTGGAGAAATGCTTCAGGCCTTTTTGTGATATACAAGTACCACTTAGACTGAAAGGAAAATTTTATAAGACAGTGGTGAGATCTGCAATGCTCTATGGCGCAGAATGTTGGCCTTTAAAAGAGAAACATAATACTAAGTTAAGTATTGTTGAGATGAGAATGACTAGGTGGATGAGTGGCTTTACAATTAGAGACAAAATGTGAAATGAATATATACGTGATAGGGTTGGTGTAGCTCCTGCGACAAACAAAATTAGAGAAAGTCGTCTTAGATGGTTTGGTCACATTAAGCGTAGACCATCTGATGATCCAATTAGAAGTGTAGAGGTTTTAGATTCGACTTATGTTAAGAAAACCTGAGGTAGACCTAGGAAGACTTCGACTTATTGTATAAAAATGATCTTAATTTATTAGAGCTAAATGAAAATATGACACTAAATAAGAAGCAATGGAGAAAAAGATCTCATGTAGCGACCCACATAGTGCGATTAAGGCTTTGTTTTGTTGTTATTGTTTTTGTTATGAATTGGCCAAATTGCATAAGTAAATGAAGTATAAAGTAATCTATCATCACAATATTGAAATAAAAACAATTCTAAACAATTCTAATCCTACACATGATCATTTTTCATCAAAAGGAGAAATATAAAAAAAAACTACTCAGATTTTATGGGAAAAAAACAACAACACATGGATTGATATTTACAAGAAGGTTTACACAACAAAGTTTAACAGAACTCAAACAAAAATACAAAACACTTATCTCAAACTCCTCAAGAAAATCTTATGAAATTTTTTTTAAGAATTCTCTAGCTCTCCTTCCAATCACACACACCACTCAACCACAACTCTTCATACACACCAACACACACTACTCTCCTTCAACCACTCAACAACAAAAAAACCCCTCACAACAACAACTTTACTTGAAGAGACACCCTCTTATAATAACCCTTGAAATCACCAAGCGCAACTTTTGAAGCTCCTTCAAAATTCATCCAAATACAATGTATCCTAAAAAAAATACTTGAAACCAAAAACATGCAAAATATCTTCCATTAAAGTGTAATATCATTAAAAAATTACATAAAAAGTATATAAAAGTAGCATATTCTTAGGCATGTCAGTCACATGCACCACGCCTTTGTGTGTTCTCACTTATACTCGTGCACCCTTGCAATGTTTGCTTGGATGACACCTTGCATGTTCATGTCTTGTGTGCTTGTGGTTTGCACTTGAGCTAATGTCCTTGCAGCCTCATTTCGACACTCATGTATCCTCCATGGGGGACGACTTACATACCAAGCGTACTAGTGTGTGATTTTCCCGAACAAGAATCAGACGTTTTCATTTCCTACAACACCACTTCAGAGCAACAAAGGTTTGTTGTTGTATCATGAGGCATTAGTCATGTTTCCTAGCCTCTGAACCTGCCTATTGTATGATTTGACTTTCTCTGGGATAACACCTTACACTATCACGGGAATGTTCTTTTGAATGTTCATAGGCGTGTGCTTGCTTGCTTGTGTGGTGCGTTGTATCTTTTTTTGTGCCTGTCATATGCATGTGTGTTTGGTCGCTATTGGGGAAATATGTAATTCTCCCTCGTGACACCATATACCCTAGGTGGCCAAGCACAATATCATTTGTGAGATGTGCCCTGCATCTGCATCCTTGAACTGTCGATGTATTTGTCATTAGTATATGCAAACATAATCATGTGAAAAATATTTGCTATCTCGTGATCACTCCTACCTCGACGGAGTGGTAACAAAGCACTGGATCACTTTGCATCCACATGTGCATTCTACAATTGTCTCGATGACGAAGCTAACTCATTAGTTGAGGGACCCATTGTTAGTTGCAACGTGCTAGCGAGTATTGCTCACAAGGATGCCTTGGTGGGCAATATTAGCTATCACAAGGGTCAAATAAGTGCCACTTAGGCTTTTCTGTTCCTAGGACCTATTTTAGAAATATAAGAAAATTATATTTTTTATTACATATGCAAAAATATTTTTCAAAAATCTATTTTGAAACTACTGTATATAGTTTAACCGTACATGAGGTCAACATTTTAAAAGCTTTTGTTCATACAAAACATGCATCTAGTGGCACCTCTTAGAAAATTAAAATGCCTATAAAACATATATAAAATTAAAAATAATCATTGAACATCTTATTTAATTTTTTTAAATTATGATATATATACGTCATAAAGCTAGTCTAAAGATCAAAGTCTAAAAATCAAAGTCAAAATTTAGACCACAACCCCGAGAGTAAGGATGATGTTTGAAATCAAACAAAAATAAAATAGCTTAAACTAATAGCCACTATTTTCAGTCATGCAATTGCCACTAATTAATAAAAAAAGCACTTACTCAAATCATAACTAAAATTGAGTTTTATGAACATACTTATTCTAACTTGGATTGCATTAACTTAATTGACACGATCACTACTCAAAACAATACATCACATGAAAAATACATCTCTTAAAATTACATAATCAACCATTTGTTTTTCGTTGTCATACACACACACACACACACCACTCGATTCCTATATATTTCCGTATCTAATACCTAAGCTTTGTTTATATTATACCACTAAAATCTTTAATATCACATAAAAATTACCGTTATTTTAATTTTTAAGAAGTGACATACATTTTTACATGCATAGGGTAATATGGCATGCATGTATGATTAATGTTTGAGTTGTAGATTTGTAAATACGTAGGAAATGAGCGGTATATATGTAAAAATCTTCCTTCATCAAAACTTGCTTAATAGGTAAGAGAAGTGCTGTGTTGTATAGGGTTAATCTGATTAAGAAAGCTCATTAATTTGTCAATGAAGCTGATAGGGAAATGGACAAGTAGGGAATCGATGACCAGAGAAAAGACATCTAGAAAATGACTAAAATATGTAGGAATATGTGTTCAACATAGAAGAGTCTAGTTGCATTAGACAATTACACAACCCACTTGACAAGTTCCTAATGAATTTGAATTAAATTAGAGAACTCACTTCCTGACTGCTCCACGAATCATTTTTTAGATAATGTTGGGGATTAAAGATGAGTAGGAAGATTATTTGTTATTGTGCTTGCAAAAAAATTAGGAGGAGATTAAAGTTTGGTTGGGCATATCAATGATAAGATCTATTCTTAATTTAAAATTTTATGCTTAGGAATTAATGTCAATTATGTAAGTTAGGACCAAGCTCAATGGTCTAAAATATTTTAGCAATCTCTTACTCATGTCGGACTCAAACTATAGTTTTTTAATATTTTATTTATTAGCAAGTTGGGTATTTCTACTCGTAATGTGAAGCTTAATGGTGAGAAGTAGGGCTATTAAAAAAGCTCGTTATTTATAAAGAGTTTGTGTTTGGCTTGATAATTTGTTCATGTTTGATTTGTTCTTCAAATATGTTAGTTGAAAACAAATATTTTTTTTCTTAACTCAACTCAGTTTATAAATAAATCGAATATGGAAAAACTTTCGTTTGATTGTATTCTATATTTTTTAGCTTGAGTTAATTATATAATTAATGCTATTATAATATTTTTTTTAATATTCTTAAGTTGCATTTAAAAAAAAAACATTGTTAAATTTTTTTTAGAAATCATTCAAATTAATTTTGAGTTAAACTTGAGTTGAAACAAACGAATGAATTGAATTTGAGACATACACTAATATACTGTCTTGAGCAAAATAATGCAAAAAATAAAATCACACAACAAATTAGTCAGACATGGTGTGATTTACGTCGTTTAGTGCAAATCTGTCTACATTCACGGAAAGATGGTACTCAACTATCAATAGATGGGGAGAAAAAAAAAACAAACAAAGTAGGTTTACAACTTCCTATACAAAAATCAAAACTCATCCCTCCTATAAATAAGAAAGGATTTGGGCATACTAATAAAAAAAAAATAGAAAATGACATTTACCTCTTTTTACAAATAACCCTTTAATATTAATCTTCATCTCATCTCTTAGTTCCAAATAAATGAGAGATGATCAAAACGAGCTCCAACACCAATAAACTGCGCCGAGATAGTCAGCTATATTCCTCCCCCCTTCCAAAGAGATCAAGCCTTGTGTAATTATTCCAAATGTCCAAATGTGCATTCAATCATGAGCTCGGATGTTCACCAAACTCATACAGCAGGTGAACGTCTAGGTTGCAGTACAGTTATTAGCATATCCATTGAATTCTTTTTAGTATCTATCTTTTTTCAATAAGATATTATCGTCATCAATCAAGTCTCAAAGAAAACGGTGTTTCACATCAATGCGTTTAGTACGTGTATAATGAACTAGATTCATGGCCAAGCATATTGCACTCTAACTACCACAATATACCATTTGAGACTCTTGATCAACTCAAAAGTTATCCAGTAGGCCTTGCATTTATGACTTCCTTCATTGCCTCTAAGACTATCATGCACTCAACTTAAACACCAAGATAACATCAATTATACTTTTCATATATCTCAATACTCCTCACTGGTCGTCAATGACTATATCATGTATCATGCATGAACTTGTTCACAACATCAACTACTTTTCCAATGTCTAGTCTAATACAAATCACGATATACATCAGACTACCCACTGCACTAATATATAAGGAACCAAGCACATATCATTTATCTTCTAATCATCTTTAGAGCACTAATATGAACTCAACTGAAAATGAAACATAATGGGAAGGCTCATCACCTTGGTTGAGCATCAACTCCAAACTTTCTAGCACCTTCCGAGCATATGCACCTTGTGAGAGTCAAACCTTTCTAACTGTCATGTCCCTAAGAATCATTATGCCAAGAATTTTGCGAGCTTCACCTAACACCATCTCTAAATAGTTGGATAGTTGGTACTTTATCGTATCAGCCATAATCTAATTGACAAAGGCAATCGATATGTCATCAACAAATAGAAGCAAACAGATGAATTCACAATTGACCAACTTTTTAAAATATACACAACGATTGGATTGACTTCTCATGTAATCATGTCACATTATGAACTAATCAAAATTTTTATACCACTATCATGGTAAGTGTTTCAGCTCATATAATGGCTTGTCCAATATACAAACCAAGTCTTTTAAGTCTCCATATCAATGTGGCTACAAGTTATAAATCTCCTCTTGCGATTCTCCATGTATGAACATAATTGTCACATCAAGATGCTCCAAAATAAACTTTATTGCGCTAAAGCAGCTAAGAGAGCACATATCAAAGGATGCTTGAACAATGGGAAGAACATCTCATCATAGTCAACCCTTTCATGACGTAAAAGCCATTTGTCACTAACTTTACTTTATACTGCACATCAACTCCAAGAGATCCTTCTCTCTTTACATACACTCATTTGTACCCACTGGCATTCTTTTCCAAAGTAAACTTTACAAACAACCAGGTAGCATTCTCTTGAAAAGACTCCATCTCTTCACACATTTCCCCTCTGCAAAGATTGCAATTTGATATCTCCACAATTTCCTTATAGTAACAAGAAATTTCAACCTCCATGGTCGAGAGTGAAAATGCAACGTGATCCCTCAACCAAATTGGTTTGAGATATCCTAACTCTTGGTCGAGCTCCTAGCAATAATTCCTGGGCAGAGGCCTAATCCTCAACATCTTATTACACCTCTTCTTGAGCATTTTCAATCTGTTCCTCCTAATATATAACTGAATCAAGTAGCTAAATAGGAATGGAAAAAAAAAACCATGAAACAAATTGAATTACATCGAACTCTCACTTATGTTGAATATATGTGTTCTCAGTAGAACTCTCGACTACTTCAAGTCATGAGGCTTCCACAAGCTTACCTCATATAATATATTGTACATGATAATGATAATCTCCATCTCTATTTGATCATAAAGTTTTGAGTTGGACATCTAAACACTGTTATGTGCTCATAATCTCTTATAGGATTCTCCGACCACGTCTTCTTGGGGTCTTCTTTCTAATAACTACAGAAGAAAGATGGTTCATATAATGATAAGTATAGTCTCTGGTCATACCCCAATATAATATATCAACCAGAGTTGGATAACATTCACTGAACTTTATCCACCAAAATTTGATTAATCATCTTTGTCATCTCACTTTGTTGCGGTGTCTCTCAAATAATGAAGTGGTGCACTATAACAACACACTGACAATCTAGCACGAACACATCCAATTCGTATTTTCCATCATTATTTGATATGATATTCTAAATCTTTTTACTAGCCTGAGTCTTACTCTTCCAATTCATAAAAAATTTTGGCACATCACTCTTGTGCTTTATAATGTACACCTAATATTATATAGAATAATCATTGATAAAAAATACAAAGTATCTCCATCTTACTAATGATGTCATCTTCATCGAGCCCCAACCATCTATGTAAATATACTATACAATATCCTTTCTTAGTGTATATTATACCAAAGGATATTCATGTTTTCTTGCCAAATACATCATGTTCAATTTAATGATTTGCAGGTGCTCGCTCCTTTGATCAATCCTTGCATCACTTAAGCCCAAAGTGAAGCCTCTCCAAAATGAACTAGCAACATATGGCACAAGGTGCTCACTCCTTTGATCAATCCTTGCATCACTTAATCCCAAATTGAAGCCTCTCCAAAACGAGCTAGCAACATATGCCACAATATAGTGGTATGAAAAGAATCACCAGAGACAACAGTTATTCTAGTCATTATACTACCCTTAAGATAATAAAAGTTGTGTTGGAGAACTCACTTCATAAAATCAATGTTCTATGACATATCATCATAAATCCTCAAAATTACTTTGTTGCCCTTAGCCTCTAAAGGCCCAACTAGCAACATTTTTTTTCCTAAGGTCTGTAACATGCCTAACACCATCAAACTCACTCATAATACCATTAGAAATCATGATAAAAAGGCTCTCTACACCAATAGTATGACAAGTTTGATCATTACCCATAGTCATTACACTATTATCAAGCTTCTTGTACATTCAAAACCATACTAGATGGAAACAAATGTGAGTATTTATCTGAAAGGGAATTCAACAGAAGAAGTTCAGTGTCTTCATCTCCAACATCTTCAAATTATTTTAACAAATCTATCAAATGCTTTGTAAAATTATTCATGCGTTTATCAATAGTAACCCCACTTCTCATCTGAAACACGTATAGTAGACGATTCATATAGATTTAAAGATATTGGTTCATCAAAGTCCTCTACATTTTTCATGTAGAAATTTTCATCATCACCACATATTTGATCTCCTGAGATAAATAATTTTGGATCAAGCCATAAACACTATGGTTCACCTTCAACCAATCTCTTTCTGACATCTCCTCTAGATGTTCATTGCTATCAAAAATTTACTCCAAATTCAAGGAGCCCAAGGCATCCATCACCTTGCATCATCACATGTCAAAGTTCTCATTGTCATTAAATTTTAATCATATTGATCTTGATGTGATGACATAACTATTTGATGAATCAATGTCTTTTTCATTATCATGGTGGATATTGAAATATCTGGTGACATGTTATTATCCATGGCTCCACCAGTTCTCGTAATCTAAATTGTTTCGATCTCTTTGTCTTTTGTTTACGACATTGCGTGAACTGTAGTTGTCTGTTGTCGAAATCACACTATTATGATTCTTTCTAACGCTAATTATAGTGCAGAATAACACGAAAAACAAAATCACACGATAATTAAACAATCAAACACAAGTGTAATTGACGTGGTTCAGTGCAACTTCACCTATATCTACCATGAGAGATTATTTCACTATTAATAGCTGGGCAAAGAGATTAAAGGCAGACTAAATAGGGTTATGCCTTCACGCACAAAAATCACTAATAATCCCTCTTTAAAAAAAAGTAGAGTAGTACGACATACTAATAAAAAAAATGAAATTTTACAAAAAAAAAAAAAAAGTCTCTAATACAATATATTATTCATGATTCATTTTAAATATGAGCCAATTTTGAGAAAAAAAAAAAAAAAAAAAATACTATGTTCACACCTCCAAAGCTTTACTTACATACACTTACCTAATCATAACTTGGAACTAGAAACTTCTGAGTACAATTTATTCTTGGTTCATTTTATAAATATTTATAAAATGTTGCTGCGAATATAATTATGCTTCCTGTTTATGATAGAAAGCCCAATAATCAGTAATAATATATCTAATAAAATACTATAAAAGAATCACTGAACATCAAATGCACATGGCAAGGTCATCATACCCTAAACCTGTCTCCCACTTTCAACCCAACACGGCCCATCCAAAGTACAATTATGTCCCATCTAATTAGGTTTAAAATATTAATTACAGCATAACCTTTTGATCAATGATAATTAAAGCACTTGTTATAATTTGAGAACTTTTGGGGAAGTGTACATAAAGATAATATGAATAGTTTATTAGTTTGATTAATTTATAGTTTTGTTTTGTTTTATTTTATATCGGCAGTGATATAAATATTGATATAAAATAATGTAGAGCGCAGTAGGTATATGATATGAGAAAATTACATATCTAACATATAATGTTGATTTTACTCCTAACGTAGAGCTACGTTCGAGTCTAACGAAATAATACCACGTGGAGGTGATAGAAAAATTTAAAAAAAAATCATTTTAGCGCTTAGCGCAGGGGAATATTCCCTCCGTGTTATTCCGCATTATTCAATTATTATTGTGGTGATATTCATGTGTTATTGTGTTCTGGAAATATTCCCGGTATTATAATAACACAGTGACACATCAATACCACCACAATAACACACAAATAATGTTGAATAACATAGGAGATATATTCTCTTGTGTTATCGGGCCGGATCACAGGAAAGCACGCGCGTTTTCTTGAAGTCACGTGTCCGCATATCAGCGGACTCCTAACGTAGCTCTACCTTAAAAGTCATGATGTAATATTTTTTTTTTTGATTTTTACATCCATACAAGTTCACTTATGTTTGAAAATATGTGTTTCAAAATTTAAAAATTAATAATAGTTAGATTTTTCATATCATATGAAATATTTTATTGTTATAAAGATAAAAAACAAAATATAAGTATTAAATATGTAAAATCAATAGACTTGTTTGATAAATATATAAGGGGCAAAAATCATCTTCACGTCATAGTGTCTTTGCCATGTCAGTCTTGTTTATGAAGTTAGTAGAATTGCTTAGTGGCTTCTCCATAAAGCACTATTGTGTAAACTTCAGACTCTTTTAATCCAACATATGTTTTTTGACTCAATCATTTATATTATATATATATATATATATTGCAGTTGAATTATTCAAAATATAACTATTATGTAGGATAATTTATTTTACTTAAACTGCCCTCTCAGTCTAAGAAAAAACAATTAGAGGTTGAAATAAAAAAAAATAAATTGTTATATGTAATGAGATGATGTAAATTGAAGCTATAAAAATAGAAGATAAGGTAGTGGTTGAAGCTTAGAATGGTTAATGCAATTCTTTTGGCTTGGGTCAACAAAATCTTATTCCTGTTGCTCAATCTCAACAACCTCTACCCTCAAAGGTATTAGGCAAACTTATTCACTAAATAGTTAGAAAAGTAGGGATGGAATTAGCAAAACTTGAGCATAGCTATAGTTTTTAAAGAAAGAGATATTTGTAGACTACATATACTTTAAAAATTGCAGTCAATTTTGATTCTTCTTAGAATTATTTAGTTAACTTCAAAGTTAAGTGTAAAAAATATGTATTTTGTATGTTGATTGACTTTAATCAGCAAATTAAAACGTGCATTAATTCAATATCTTTCTATTAGTATAATGGTTTAAGTTAATTTATAAAGGAAAACTAGGGCAACGAGTAGCGTAATGGGATAGGAGAAGGTGAGGATGGCAAGGTGATTGACAAAGTGTTGATGATGCAAACAATTGTTGTTAATGGCAAGTGGCAAAGTGAATATGAAGTAAAAAAATGGGGATGCAAGTGGTAAAAGACAGCAATGTGAATTAAATTAACTTGAAGTTGTAAATGTGATGGCTCTTTCAAGCCAAGGTAAATTGTATGCGAGAGGTTTTTCTTTATCTTATGAGTTTAGTTGCTGGTAATTATAATTTGATATGAGACATTTTGTCAAAGTAGCCAATTGTCTTTGCCTCAATGCTAATTTAGAGGAAAAATGAGATAGATGTGGGCGGATTTAAGATAAAAAAATGGGTTTTCTTTTTTGTTTTAAAAATAGGTGTTGATTTTGGGATATGATTAATATCTTAAAATTTTGTTTGTACTTTTTACTCTAAATCAAATACTGAATAATATAAAGTTCATACAAAACAAATATAATGCAACTATTTTACTTTAAATCAAATAACCCTAAAATCAAAATGCTTTTCACATTCATATTAGACCTTATGATGACTATAGTATAAGTTCTCAAATTGCCATTACAAGCGTTTGCAACACATATTCTTATATGTTTTGTAAGCACTTCTTAGTTGGATTTGATTTGTTAGTGAGATTAACATATTTTGACTTGATCTTTCAAAAATATTCAAGATAATAGATTTATATTATCCAAATGCTAGAAAACTATATGAACAAATTAACCTTACTGCCTTCAAATACTTGATTGTGAATATCATTGTCATATCAACAAAACTTATACGTTCAAGCACTGATTTCAATGCATTTTTAATAAGAAACATTTCAAATATAAATTAATGATTATTGAAGCCTCAATTCCATCGAACTTATAATCAAACTAAGCGTCTCAAGAAAATGAACTTACAACTCTAAAATTAGTTAAATTAGGATCCAATTAAACCCAGAACAAGCCATTGAAACACAATTAGATGCTTTGAATGCTTTGAATTGTTAATTGAATAGGCAAATGAATTCTAAATTTAGAATATTTATAGTTTAGTCGAGTGTCTTGATAAGTAGAATCCAACAAGTCTAAGATCTCTTAATTTCAAGACCATCAAGCACCAAAATCCTTAAAATTAACCTTATTGCCTACACATACTTGATTGTGAATCTCCAGAGCATTTTCTAGAAAGAAGACCAGAAAAGTAACTAGCGACCTCTGTACGTATCAACTATCATCGACCACTGGCTTCCATAGTAGCTGACCACCATCGACCGCCACCCACCGTCATTGCCTGCCATCATTGACCACCAGTCTTCGGTGAACCCTACTTACATTGCTATTACAAGGCTACTATTTTTGTTGAATTTCTTTACAATTGTATATTTTGACATGTATAAAGATAAGCTTAGTTGTCGATATAAGATTGAAAACTCATTCTCCCTATCATGAGAGAAAGACATGCCTCTATACGTACGAATTTATATTGGATTAATTTGACTGGATCAAACTCCGTGATTTTTATTATTTCTAGTATTTTTCAATGCAAAAACTTTTGGTGACTCCTCCAACTACCTTTTTTTTATCAGTGTGCACTTGATATTCGTGCAATACTTGGACGTTAAACTATTAGTCTACTGCCGTGAATTTTTAGGCACACAACAATCATAAGAAAATGTGATACTTAATTTTTTCAATATAAATTTGTAGGAAACATATTCTAGTATAGGCTATATAATGTTTAATAACACATGGACAACTCTATGCTTGCTTCTTTGGAGAATGGTGTATAAAGTCAGAACTTTGAAGAGAGGAGAAAAGTAGCTGATTTTAAATATTGATAAGGATTTTATAATATACATAATTGTAGGCCAATTAAAAGGAAAAAACATAAGACATAGTCATACAGAAATTTTATTAGACCTAGCCTTAATATTAGTTGATGTAACGATGGTGTTGAACAAAAGGAAGATATTGTAGCCAAGAATTCGTCAGCAAATGCTATTAGATTGAATTGATATGCATCAACTAGTGAACCGTCGAAAAAATCGGCAATTTCATCTACATTTGACTTGTTAACAGTGTAACATTCAAAAAACATTAATGGGCTGCCGGCTGACATTCTTAGAATAACCTTAAATGGGCCTATAATTACTAACAAATTCGGCCATACTGGAGAAGCTAGCCTGCTTAGGGAAAAGGCGAAAAAAGCCATGAATATGGTTGAAGTCATCAAATTAGAATTGAATAAATAAAATATGTGAACAATCATTAAAATTTACTGCATTTATTTTAAAGCAAGAGCATTGTTATAGGAGCAAGTCATATGGGAGAGTTTTGAGAGCTAGTGTTGTTTGGCTAGGCTTGATAAGCAAAACAGCAAAAAAATTTATATTTATATTTGACTTGTTAACTCATGGGATCAAATATAAGTTATTCGTGAATATAAGGTCCTATAAGTTATAAATGTATTATAAAAACATAAACTTGCAAAATATATAT
>NW_018164549.1:6191907-6199984 GCF_001263595.1 Phalaenopsis equestris | reverse complement strand
TATATATATATATATATTTGATAGTTAATTAATAAAAATTAAAGGCATACCAATATTTTTATTTAATAACTTTATGAGTAATTATTTTTTAATGTAGTTAATAATTACTTAATTATTAATTTATAAATGTTGAATTATTGCTCTTTAAATATTTGGTTTAGTATTTTTTTAAATAATAATTAATTGTTTCGTAAGTAGTTAATTAAGAATTAACAAAATTTTAAATTTAATTTAAATTAAATATAAGGACATTTGATATTTATTTTTCATCATTAATTTAATTGAATTTTTATTTACAAGCATAAAGCCTGGTAGAAGTTATCAATATGTTTTATAAGATTTAATTGGATTTACTAAAGCTTATGTCATACAATTTTTTGAATTTAACCATCTAGGGTTAGCTAAATTTGAATTTACAAGATTCAATAAAACCACTCAAGTGAAAGCTCATTCATTTCTATACAACTCTTAAGCTTATTACAAAATTAGAAAAATACGTTAAGCTTTATACAATAAAGAATGACGAAGAAACTTTTTCACTGAAAAATACAATGGCAGCACAGTTGTTAAGTACTTTAGTGTCTTTCGACACCTGTGAAATAAAGATCAAATGAGACAGATCACATTCCTATTTTTGGCTCAGAGAAAAGAAACGTATGATTAGACAAAGCATAATAACAACATTATATATCTTACACTTTTAGGCTCTGTTTGGCACAGCTGCAGCTTTCAGTTTCTCAGCTGCAGCTGCACTGCTTTAGGAAACTGCTGTGGGGAAGTTGCTGCGAGGATACTGACTGCATGTTTGGGGCAGCTGTGTGAAAACAATTATGGGGCAGCTGTTTCTGTAAAAATGATAATTCTATTTCTGTTTTGTAATGTTGTGTGTAACAGAACTGTTATAGCCATAAATTTAATACTTTTAAGACAAAAATTCACTTAAAAACAATACATAATTTTAGATACACACAAAGTGCAAAAAAACCATTGTTAATAATAGCCATCTCTCATATTATAGCCGCAATGAGACAAGTAAATAGACAACTCATCCTGTTATGTTAGAATATATTTGTAAATAGCAATATTTCAATCCTATGTATGTAAACGCCCCAAAATAATTAGGCACAACAAATATGTTAGAATGTGCTAACTTTAGAAAATTTATCTAAATAATAAATAAAAAAAATACCATTTTGAACAAACAATACAAATGCCATTATGCCATGTTGAAGAAGATGCCATCGAGCCCTTTATAAATCGGAATTATCCAGCCAGAAACAACAATAAAGAGGAGAAGACTTGCTTCACCTCCTTGTTACTGACATGGAAGTAGTGATTCACAATATCTGAAAAGCCTGCCTTCTGTTACTATAGAATAACATCTTCCTGCCACAACCTAGCCGTCAGGATCGCAACACAGAAGGCCATGTTCCGCTGCTTTCTCCTCACACCGAAGCCACATTAATGTTTTCCTCTTCGCTCAAACAGAAGATGCATCCTTCACAACAGAAGGCATCAAGCTGCAACCTTCATGCTCGAATAGAAGTCCCTGCTCCGCAGGGAGCATTCGATCGCAGGGGTAATATGGAATATTAGCGGCGCGAACTCAGGGTCTATCCCGCGGCCCGCGTTTTCGTTAAAATGCGAAAACTTTTGCCGCGAAGCTTTGCCGCCACAACTCCAAACGACGAAAAAATCGTGTCTGCCTGCCACGCCGCCCCTCCGTCGCTGCCCCAAACGGGCCCTTAAATACTACTGTCATATGCCATTTAAATACCATTGTCATAGCTTTTTTGACATCGCTTTTAGATATTGTTGCAAGATAAGTGCTAGAAAAACTCTTTTCTCATGGTGAAGCTAGAAGTACAATGGTTGTTCTTCAATATAAGAATATATAAATACATGGGTATCCATATATAATCAATTGAAAACTAATAAAATACAAAATGGATGAAAACATTCCTCAATAATGATGACACATTACAATTGTAAACTATTGTTGTAAATATTCTACATAAACAATAACATGTACATGACAATGAGTAGTTCTAATATCCCTAACATATGGCAATGTATACTTTTAATATCTCTAATATTTTATTGATTTTTGAGAACTTGGCAGCTTTAGATATAAAAACAATGTAGTTTTGCCTGGTTCCAAACATTGGACCATAGATATAAAATCATTGTATTCTTAATTTAATTGCAATTGCTCCTATCTTTAAATTACGTTTGCGATTGATGATTGTTCATCTAATTTTGTATGAGGAATTCCATCTGACATATTGCTTTAGTAGTTTAAATAAATACTACCACTCTTGCATTAATGCTCATAATCATCACATCGAACATCATAATTGAACGGCAACATGAGGGGGACAAACTTTACAAAGGCGAGATGATGGCAGCTTTGAAAATATAGCCGTATTATTCCAATGAATTCAAGTAACTTTCATAATTGCATCTATGATTTCATGGATTTTGTATACTTTATTAAAAGAAGGGGATTTTAAATACATACCATGAAAATGATACATATATTTGTATATCTAACTTCTAAACATTCATATTTACGTGTATAGCACTCAAATATTTAGCATCATATTAAAAATATCACAATTCGTGAATAGGTTTTATATATTTTTAACAAAATTTGTCGTTCTATATAAATCTCGAGGTGATTGACACGAATCATGAAGAATTTTTCGAGCAAAAAATATTCAAACTCAAATTAAGAATCATCCCGAACTCCTATTTCAACAAACTTATAGTTAAACTTATCGGTTTGACGAGATAGACCCAATAACACTAAAATGGATCTACTTTGAGTCAAATTAGACCCAGATCAAGCCGTTAAGCCACTTATGGAAGTTTTTTTATGCCTAATTGGAAGATCCAATGGATTCTAAATCTGAAAAACTTATAGTCAAATCAAGTGTCTCAACAAGAGGAGTCCAACAACCATACGATCATTCAATTATGATATTTTTTAAGATACATAAATGACATAAACAAGAAAAAAACACTATAACAAAACCGACGGCTTAATTTTTCGTAGGTAAAAATGTCTTATTTTTCAACGGTTATACGAAGGCTTATGTGTTAAGTTATTTCCGATGGCATAACAACATGACATACTATTGCTTATGAACTGTAGATTAGTTTTCAACGGTTTTTATTACAACCGACGCATTTTGCCATCTTTTATAAGCACATAATAACCATCTGTTATATCTCATTAGTTATTTATGAACTCACCATTTGACGGGCGTTAACCATCGAGCTTTTTTAGTAACTGATGATCAATACCGTTGTTATTAATGTTGTTAACCTCCATAGTTGAAGCTATTTATAGGTCGTCGGAAAGAATCCTTTATACTGCCGAAATTCGCTGTGCCCCCCAACTTGCCCTAATCCCCAATCCCTTTCATTCTCTCTCTCTCTCCCTCGTGCCCTAACCCTCCCCTCCCCTCTCCTGAAAACGCTAGTGCCCTTGCGACCGCAGATCCAACAACCCTAGCTCTGGTGACTCACCCGCTAGAACGCTCAAAGGTATGGTTGAATGCTCTTCTTGGACATTTACATGGGGATGTACCTTGACTTATGCTTTTAGTTGTTGCTATCCTTCTTGTGCATATATCTAAGGTGTGAACGTTTTATATATGTCAGGTCTATTGTTCTAGGTGATGTAGAAGGGGATGTTATTAGTAGAATTCAGTTTGGTTGGTTGAAGTGGAGGAATTCTTCAAGTCTATTGTGTGATAGAAAAGTAACATTTATATTGAAACAAAAATTTTATAAGATGGTGGTGAGACCTGCAATGCTCTATGGCATAGAATGTTGGCCTTTAAAAGCGAAGCATAAAATTAAGTTAATCGTTGCTAAGAAGAGAATGCTTTGGTGGATGAATGACTTTACACTTAGAAATAAAATGAGAAATGAATAAATCCGTGAAAGGGTTAGTGTAGCTCCTGTGGTAAAAAAAATTAATGAGAGTCGTCTTAGATAGTTTGGTCACATTAAACGCCGGCCATCTAATAATCTAGTGAGGAGAGTAGTTGTTTTATATTCGAATTATGTTAAAAAAGATAGAGGTAGACCAAAAAAGAATTAGGCCTATTGTATAAAAAATGACCTTAATTTATTAGAATTAAATAAAAATATTACATTCAATAGGATGCAATGAAAAAAATTGATTCATTTTGTCGGTCCAACTTAGTGGGTTAAAAGCTTGTTGTTGTTGGTGGTGAGACCTACAATTCTCTATGACACAAAATGTTGGCCTTTAAAAGAGAAAAATAAAATTAGTTAAGTGATACCGAGATAAGATTGCTTAGGTAGATTACTGGCTTTACACTTACAGACAAAATGTGAAATGCATATATCTGTGATAGGGTTCGTGTAGCTCCTGTGGCAAAAAAAATTAGAGAGATCTGTCTTAGTTGGTTTGTTCACATTAAAAGTCAACCTTCTCATGAAATGGTTAAGAGAGTAAATGTTTTAGATTTGGCTTATATTAAGAAAGACAAAGGTAGACTACGTACAAGGACTTGGGCATATTGTATAAAAAATGACCTTAATTTATTAGAATTTAATGAAAACATGGCTCTCAATAGGACACAATGAAGAAAAAGACGCAATGGAGAAAAAGGATTTGTGTAGCTGACCCCACTTAGTTGGATAAAAATAAGGCTTGTTGTTGTTGTTGTTATACAGAAGCTGAAGGTTGTGGGCTTTAGTAAATCCTATTAAAGTCACCAAGCACTTTCTCCACATTTACTAGAATTTACTTATTAACAAACCAAATAGTTTTCAGGATTTAACTCTTTCAAGATCTCATAAATTTGATTTTACAGGATTTACCCAATCCTCCCCAACCAAATTCTCCTTGCAACTAAACAATCCCTAGAGAAAGAGTCTAATTAGGAATTGTTTGGTATAGGTTCATGTAGTTTTTAAGCTAAATCTTGCTAAACGAAAAAAAAAGTCTCTATAAATTTTACAGGTTCTTAAATCCCTTTTTTGCTCTATTTTGCTTTAAATACAAGATTTGCCAAAAGAAGTAAGAAGCAGGATTTACAGGATTTAGAGAGGTTGAAACTTGTGGGATAAATCTGTTAAAACCAACAAATAAGTTAATTTAATAAATTCAAATTTACAAAACAAACAACGATAATCTCTCAAAATTTAATTTTGGATCAAATTTCTTTCGAACCAACCTCCAGTCAGATCGAAATAAGATTGTTTAATATCATATTGATGTCAGGTATGTCAAAATCGTTAAATACATTAAGGCAACTATTTCTAATATTGTGTGCAACTATAGCTACTTCAACTATTCAATGACATATTTGTTTTGTATTTTGTTTCAAGGTTTAAAGACAAACATAGTACTAAGCATATTCGTCCTCGTAACCTCTTACGTGATTGATTGCACATCTGAAAAATATTTTCTTAAAAGAAGATATTTCATATGATATAAAGAGTATTCGCTATTTTCTTTTTTGCAAAGTCTATTTTTATTTCCAAAATGAAAATTCACTTTGAAATCAAATTTTGTCGGTTCTAAAATGGAAATTCACTTCGAAATCTATTTTCCATTTTCATAATTTGCAGTTTAGCAATGCAGATGAAATTTTGAAGTGAATTTTCATTTTGAAACTGACAACTTTGATTTTAAAGTGAATTTCCGTTTTTGAAATAGAAATTAGACTTCACTTTGGAGTATGTAGTGAAAACTCTTACATCATATTAAAATATCCTTCTAAGAACATATTTTTAGGTCCGAAGTCAACCGCGTATGGGGTTTGCGAAGACGAGAATGCTTAGATAAATGATTGGATTTCCACTTAGAAAATAAAATGAAAAACAAATGTTTTTTGAAAAAATATTCAACATTGTGATGTATATTATGGGAAAAACTAAAAAAAATGTAAATGTCAGACTAGATTTGAAGGAGATTTGCAAAAGGCGGGAGCTAGAGTATCAGAAAACTGTTACTGGCAAGCTTTTGAAGCCCAAAGCAAAATATTCTCTTGCTTTGGCACAACATAAATCAATTTGTGAATGGCTCCAGACATTGAAATTCCTGAGTAGATATGCTTCAAATTTAATTCATTATATTGTTGTGGTGACAAAAAGATATTTGAAATGAAAAGTCGTGATTTTTATATTTTTCTTCAAAATTTGTTGTCAACCGCATTTAGCTGTTTTTCAGGTGATAGTGTGTTCTTTAAGCAGATATGTGCAGCTCTTTTGAATGTTGCTAGCATGCGACAGTTAAATTGTATGGTGATTATTCCATTACATTTACACAAATGATGGGAGCCAACTGTTGCAGAGTTACACAAGTGCACCAACAGGTGGCAGTCTGATCAGTCTTGGGTAGACAGCATATCCCAGGCGACCCAAGTAATTCAAAAAATTCATTAGTATAAAATTCAAATAAATATCAAAATTGATTTAGTCTCTCCCTTTCATTAGTCATATCTTTTACTAAAGAAGAGCCGATCTTAGCAGTCGGCTTGTGGTTTGGGCACATCTCACGATCCTTCTGAGTACTACCTCTACATGGAAGCTATCGATAAGAAGAAGAATGGCAAGGGGATTGGGGTCCCAAGCACTGGCCTATGATGCCGATCCAACCTCTAACACATTCGGTGCATCCACTTCCACTTCACAAGAGGAGGAGATGCATCGTCAAGTTGCTGCTGAGGTTTCTACCAGGTAGCCGTCCTGAGATCAGAGATCGAAGCGGTGTTGCATTCTGCAGAAAGAGAAGGAGCTTGTGCACGATGAGGGTGAGAATGATGATGTTGAGGAGAGGAAACAAGATGATGACAAGGATGAGTAGGGGTTGTTTTTTTGGTTTGATTATGTATTGAATAATTTATTGTTAGCCAAAAGATTTCTTTTATTTATGTATATGATTTATGTACTTATAGTGGATCGTTCTTACTGGACTGGGTCCCTTGATTTTCTTACACGGAAAAATTTCTGATATTTCTACTTCTCACCTAAATTATCAGTGTGTGTTTAACTTTCGTGCGATGCTAAGACGTAAAATAATCATTCTACCGCCGCAAATCATTTGGCAGACATCAATGCTTATGGCACCAAGGCGTTTGTTATAAATGCAAATATCAAAAATTAGTTGTTAATTGTGTAAATTCATGAGAATTGTGTGACACATATGTAAATTTTCTTAGATTTTTTTTTTTTTTTTTTTTGCTTATTTATCAGCAAACATAAATCAAAAGAATAAATATTCTATTCGGTCCGATAGGAGCATCCGCATACGAACCTGAACAAGTTCGAGCGAAATTAGTAAACATTCTCAAAATTTAGCACAATTTAATTATTAATCGATTACATTAATATATAACTATCACAATTAGTATCTACTTAATGTATTAAATATAACTATTTAACTATTTACAACAAGTTTAAAATAATCTTAATATCTATAATATATTTTTGTTATCTTAAGAAACTTCATAAGATTAATTTTTATTACAGAAATTAATTTGCACAACCAAAGTTTAAAAAAAAAAGAAAAATTAATCATTTTTGTTTAATTCATTAGATTGGCCTAACAATGTAGTAATAATTCATTAAATAATATTTTTAATTTAATGTCAAAATTTTAAACTATTTTATAGAGAGAGAGAGAGAGAGAGAGAGAGAGAGAGAGAGAGAGAGAGAGAGATGTCTTAACTCAGCACAGCATTAGGGGTGTAAATGAGCCGAACATGAGCGAGCCCGAGCCCAGGCTCAGCTCGTGTTCGACTCGTTTATATTTCGAGCTCAAAATGTGTGTTCGTGTTCGGCTCGTTTGCTTAGTGAGCCGTTCATGAACAAAGAGTCGTTTTGACAACCCTAGTCATATAGCCATAAGATGTTAAGGATTGGGGCAAGATTTAAAAATTATTGTTTAAATTGAAACATCATTTGAATGTAATTTAATAAAATTTATTATATTTTCTTAATTAATAATTAAAATTGATTATAAATCTTTATAGCCTTGCAGTCAATTAATTTTTTTAAAAATACTACTCATCAAATATATATATATATA
>NW_018164549.1:6162767-6191897 GCF_001263595.1 Phalaenopsis equestris | reverse complement strand
TATATATATATATATAATTGATTAGTAGTATTTCGAGCCAAAACGAGCCGAACACAAACAAACTAATATTTGTTCGTGTTGTTCGTGTTCGGCTCGTTAGCTAACAAGCCGAACACGAGCTTCTTAACAAGCCAAACACGAGCTGTTTGTGAACAACGAGCCGTTTTGACAGCCCTACTCAGCATACATTAATTTTTGGAATTTACTTATTGCAGAATTTAAAATTAACAAATGTTATTAAAATTTATTGCTATTGATTATAATATTAATTACTCACTCATTATATTATATAATCAGTAATATTATTCCTCAGTTAATATACTATCTACGCTTAACTAAAAAATATTTACAAATATTTCTAAATTTTATATAAAAATGTTACGAAGAGGTAAAAGTATTAAACAAATATTACAAAATTTTAAAATATTAAATAATTTTTATAATATCTCAAATTTTAAAAATAAAAAGCATTAAATTATTGTGCTTTGGATGATTTGTGGTAGTGGAGTTATAATTTTAACTTCTGAATCTTGCAGGTAATTTAACACACACAAATAAATGAAGAAAAAGTGGCAAGAGAAGGCACCAAGATGTTTTATGTGAAAAAACTCTGAAAGAAAAAAAAAAATCATTGGGTTTAGCCAAGACAAAGCATTACATTATAAATGTGTAATTACAATGATAAACAATTATCCCACAATTGGAAAATAAGAGTTACAACATCACCAATTTCACACTTGTCAGTGCAAATGTACGGAGCAGTTCAAGTGCGAAGAAAATCAGTATTTTGAGTACGAGTCGTCACCGAAAGTTATCGTCGGATCAGTAATGTGACGTTATATGCTACGCCATATTCAAGACTTCGTAACAACATTCTATTTGCAAATCATTCAGGGATATGCTGCTAAACAACAGAGTTTGTTGACAACAAATAGTAGAAGGGAGCCAGTGATAATCGATGATGGTCAACGACTACTAGGGTTGGAAGTTACATCGGAGCTTCAGTCCATAACAACACTGAAATTTGACTCCCTCACCCCTCTACCTTCAAGTAAAGAGACGAGGTCAATTTATAAGCTTCAGAGGAGGGGGGAATTCAAACATTCAATGAATAACCCCCATAATAACCTGGTCAATTGACCCACGTTGATTTCCCTTAATTGCAAAAAGATTTGTTTTGATGATTTGAGAGTTTAAATGACATAAGAATCAAGTGATGTTAGGCTCTTTCGACTTCTTTCGTTGATACACTCGATTTGACTATAACTATGTCAAATTTTGGGTTTATTTGACCCTTCTTGTAACAATCCAAATGCTCTAAGTGCAGTGAATTAATCTAGGCTTGATTGGTCTTGGATTGGATCAATTTTAATATCATTTGGTTCATCCTATTGAGAAAGTTAGTTTGACTATAAAATTATTGAAATTGAAGCTCTAGATTAATTTTTAGTTTGAATTAGAAAGTTTCTTGCTAAAAAAATGCCTAGAGATTCATGACAAATGATAAAATTTATTGATGACACATCAATTGCCCCATTATTTTTGGGTGATTTTTTATATCATTTGAAAATAATAATAATAAGAATAAATAAAAAATATTTCAAAAAAATAAATCGGTGCTTGACCTGCAACAACGACCGATGGGACTACTGCAACCGTAATTATGTTGACATTGTTCCAAGCAAAGTTATGATGGAGGATAGGGTCATGCAATGAAGGTTGAATTAGGTCAGTGTGACGCGGTTCAGGCTGAGGAGTACAACTAAAAGAAGATGGAGCCAGGTCAGGTTGAGATAGTGGAATGGTGGTTGGTTATGCAAGCCAAAGTTAGGTCGAGTTAGGCCAGATAGAACAACTTTTGGCCAAAACATGGGAAGTGTGATAATTCACTTGATATTATGTGTGTGTGCGCGCACACACATATTTGTAAGAAATTGTGCATGTTTGCATGCACTTGATTGTAATTGAGCACATTTGCGCCCTTGTGCACACACGAAGCTACAAACCCCCAAAATTTTGAAAATTTTGAATATGTGTGCTCAAAATACAATTGTTTGCCTATAAATAGGCTTAAAATGAATGGGAGAAAGCACACTTTTCCTCTTGAGGCTAAAGTGTCACTTAAGTTATTGTTGTCTCTCCATTGTGGTATGTTGTTATGTATTTCTTATCTTATTGTTATGCCTTTCCTGACCTCTTGTTGGGTCTTTTATGGTTTGTTGTTTTGTCTTTCTTCTGGAATGTTGTTGTCAAACATCTAGTATGTTATTATCACTTTCCTAGTATGTTATTGTGTCTTTCTTGGCCTATTATTGTTCCTTCTCTTGGGTTGTTACCGCCCAATATGGATGTCCCTTTTAGGCTGATTTTTTCTTTCCTTCAAGCAAGTTGGTGTGTCATCTCCCGATCTATTGTTGCTGACATTAGAGTCTCTTTTAAGTCCTTTTTATTTTTTCTTCTATGCAACTATTGTCCAACTTTTGGGCTTTTGTCGCCAAAATTCTGGGTTATTATTGGCTAACTTCTTGGCTATTATCGCCTTCAAGATATTTTTGCCTCCACACATTGAGGTTATTTTTGTATTTAAGCTATTATTGTCAGAATGGTATTCTCTTATAACCCCCCTAGAAGAGTAAAATATTCTAAGCCTTGACATAAACTCAATATATTCTAGTTTATATATTACCCTTATTAAGAGCATAATGATGTCAAAACTCTTATGAGGCTTATCCTATTTGAGATTCTAAAATGAATATTTAACTTCTTAAGCAAAATCTTATGAGGCCTTTAACCCGCTTAAATTTTCCTAGTATACTTGTACCATCAGAGGCTTATAGTATTTTAAGGTGTTTAGAAGACACACACCTCATGCGATTTTATAGTTTACCAATACCTTTGAAAGTTTATAGCCTTTTTAAACATTTTTAACATAACAATTTCTTCTAAATTTTATAGCCCTCTGAGATTTGTTTTTGTACTTGTATCTTCTGAGGCTTATAGACTTATAAGATTTTTGAGTGGATACCTTGTCAACTACTTACGCTCATGAATTCTTTCAAGTGAGAATCCTATCTACTACTAGCTTCCCATCGAGGCTACCTCATAGGCATGTCTTCTTTGGCTATAAGTGGAGACATTGTCTGCCACTTGCTCTCTAGGGGGTCTTTTTAGTGATGACTGTATCTATTATTAGCTTCCTATCAATATTACCCCATGGACATGTCTTCTAGGAGTATAAGCGGAGACTGTGTCTGTTGCTTGCCCTAAAGAGGACTTTCCAGTGAGGATTGTATCTCCTACTAGCTTTTCATCGAGACTTCCTCATGGGCATGCCTTCTAGGGGAATAAGTGGATATTATATCTATCACATGCCCTCAAGGGGTATTTCTAGTGATGATTGTGTCTGGTACTTGCTTCTCATTGAGTATACCTTATGGGCTTCTCTTTCTGGGGTATAATCAAAATTATATCTATCGTTTTCCTTCAAGAGATCATATTAAAGATGTTGTCATATATAAAAGAAAAGTTCATTGATAATTCAATAATGAAAATTTACTTGAATGATAATTTTTTGCTGCTAACAAAAAAAAAAATAACAAAGGAATTCTTCTAAAAAAAATGCACTAAAAAACTTCCATACTAAAATAAAAGCAATAGGTTTCTTACAAAGATAAGAGTGGTTGTAGTTGTACTCCTTATTTGATAATTCTGATAATTTTTTTCCGATCTCACTTATCTCTTTCTTGTATGTAATGTCCATGTGATCTTAAGGAATCAAACATTCAATTTCTTTCTCTAAGTGAAAGCATTTTTCTCTTGAATGTCCTTTTGTACATGAATATGACAGGATTGAGATTAGTCTCCACCATTTAGATTTTCTAGTGGTTTTGGCCACTTAAGGTATTCAGAATTTGAATCTCCATTAAATATTACTTTTATATGTGCTCACAGAGTATGATTGGATCCTAAGATTGATAGCATTTCTTATTTGTTTAATTTGCTTGAATTATTTTATGAGAGGTTTGTTCAACTTCTCCAAAAATGTTTTTATGTTTACCAAAAGATTGTTCAAATTGCTTTACATGTGGGCGAATAACTTCATCAATAATGATTTCAGCTTTGTGATGGATAAAGATATTGTAGGTGCAAATTATCTTTTGTATTAATGATGAATAAAATAGCCTAAGACAAAATCTTTCCAGGAACACACTCTAATAACTTTGGATCCACTCCTTGAATTTGATGAGCCTTGATAGATAATCTTTAAAAATATTCTTTAAGTAACTCTCTTTTATTTTGTCGAATTACAAAAAGATGAGAAAAATCTTTGATAATACTTTGACTTGTTATAATTTGCTCCACAAAAACTCTCGTAAGTTCATTGAAACTAAGAACAGTTCCTTGTGAGAGTGAATGAAACCAAGAATGTTCCTGGAATCTAAGGGTGGCTAGAAAAACTTAGCGGAGGAGTACACACAGCTCATTATTTATACATGATAGTTCTACAATGATCAATGTGCTCATAGGGGTTAGTTATCCCAACATAAGGGTCATTGTTTGGAGGCTTGAATCCTGCTATAATGGGAAATTTGAGTACCATATCGGCCAAAAAACGGAAGCTCCTTAAAACCATGATAAGTAAGAAATTGACTTTGATCTCTTAAAAAGAGTTCTGGAACCATCATCATAGCTCATTGTGAATTACATGATGTGGTTAAGCTAAGTTCTCTAAGAGTGTTTGAGGGTTAAAATTTGGCGTGACAGCACGTGATTAATTCATGGAATTAGTAATACTTAAGAAATCAACATTTTAACCTTGTTGAGAAAGAACTCTAGTATGAGGATGGGCTGACAATGGAGCATCCTTCAAATGTGGATCTCTAATTGATGATTGATTTGAGGTGATGAACCTCACCCCCTTCTACTACAACTAGGTGTCGATATTCACATGGAAGTTGAAGAATAAAATTTTGATATTCCTCCATTCTTTGCATGTAGATCTCGTGAGGAAAAGAAGAGACATCCTCACCAATAGGTGATGCGTATTGCTAGAAAATGGAGTGGAGGCTTGCGTCTCAAACTTTGAGATTGTAACCTAGAATGACAGGTGTTATAATGAGAAGTCCATGTATTGTGCTTATTAGTCACTGAAGAAGTGCTGATTGTACCAACAGGGCGATTGTACCATTAAGTGGATGCCGATGTATCTCAAACTTCTTTCAATGAGACTTTGCTTCTCACGTACATCATCAAACTATTGCATGTCAAAAGATTTACATTGGTAGAGTGATAATCTTAACGTCTCAACTTCGTAAAAAATCCAACACAATGATATGATTGAAAATTAGTAAAATAAGGCACTGAAATTTTTTATGTGGAAATATACGGAAAAGAGAAAAATCATGAGGCCTAGTCTAGAAAAATATTTCTCTATAACTGTGTAATTATAAAGATACACTCTTGTCCGACAATTGGGGAAGAAGGATTATGATTCTACACCGAGTACAATACTTGTCTATGCGTAATGTATAAAACAATTTAGGCTTCTAAAGAAATTCACTATATTTTGAATATGATAGTTATAAGTAGTTATCACCAGAAGTTATCGCCAAATTTGTAATGTTATGTTATGCATTACACGAAATTTAAGATACTTCGTTACACCATATTTAGGATACTTTATTGCATAACATTTGAGGATATACTATTATACAAGCTTGATAATGGTGGTGAGCAGGAGACAACCAATAGACAGTGACTCACAATAGTCGAAAACTACAACCATTGAAAATTATCACCGGGTCTTCAGTTCAGAACAATACTGAAATTTGACTCCTCTCCCCCTCTCAAGTGAAGAGAGAGGGTTTATTTATAAGCACTAGGGGAGGGGTATTTTGGTTATTTAGCGAATACCTTTCATAACCATTTGAATGAATAACCCATGATTATTCCCCTTGATTATAGAGAATTTTTTATGATTAATGGTCTTAATGACCTTGAAATCAAGTGATCTTGGGCTCATTGGATTAGTGTCGTCGAGATGCTCAATTTCATTATAAGTACACAACTTTGAATTAGTCTCTTTATTTTCTCATCATCTTCATCATGATCTTGCAAGAAGACCAAATTAGTAGGATTTTGTGGGAGCAAATTTGAATAAAACACCTTTATCATTTCCTTTTTTTTATGTGCACTATTGCTTATTCGTGCAATAGCTTCATGCGTCAAAGCAAAGATCTGCAGTAAGTTAGTTTTTCTTGGCACTACAGGCATGAGCAGATTTTGAGCATTGTTCATTGGCATTGCGTTACAATGAGCTGTTCATAACAGGATGCTTTATGACAAAGAGGATTCACTACAATTCCTGAGGCTTTCAATTTATACGTCATAAGTAATCAATAACTAAACCTTTATCAGAACATTTGAGGTCAATAATTAAGAAATATAAGCAAACTATATACCAAATTCTTGTCTGATTTATGACTATAAACTTTATTTGTAGAAACGATACAAAAAAATTCCAACTCCATACCACACAACCAGCCAAATTAAATATCTATAGATCAGTTAGCCTTACCTGCTCGGTTTGTTTGTTGCACTAAAAACCAAATCAAAGCAGCACTATTTCCAAGATAGACAAATTGTGTGATTTCAACTTCCTAAATCAGAACAAGTCTGTTTCTGAGCAAAACTGCATGGTATCAGACACTTCAAACAAAATATAATAGCATAAAGAAATTGTAATTCTCTTGAAGACTTGTGACATTTCTCTAGAGCAGACAAAAGACCAAGCAGACACTGCAGCATGCTATCCTTAGCACAGATGAAGGGAACTGACTAAACTTTCTCTTGTTCCTCTTCTGGGCGACCTAATTTTAACTGCAGAACAACATACAGATATCAATGAGAGAATTTCGTCCCCACTTTATGGCAAAAGAGCAATAATGTTTAGGGCTGTAAACAAGCCGAACACGCGCTCGTTTGTTTAGCTAGCCGAACATGAGCTGTTCACGAACAAAGAGTCGTTTTGACATTGCTAATCACATAACCATAAGATGTTAAGGATTAGAGCAAGATTTAAAAATTATTGTTTATATTAAAACATCTTTTGAATCACATTTAATAATTTTGATTATATTTTCTTAATTAATACTATTAATTGATTATAAATCTTTGTAGCCTTGTAGTCAATTAATTTTTTAAAAAATACTACTCATCAATATATTGTCATAAAGCATCAAAACGAGTATCTATTAATTGAATTAAGTGAATACGTCTCGTTGTTCGCGAACAACTCGTGTTCGGCTCGTTTTGACTCAAAATATTGCTCATTAAAAAAAATACTAATCGAGTGTAATTAATTAGTAGTAATTCGGGCCAAAACAAGCCGAACACGAACGAACAAATTTTTGTTCGTGTTATGCTTGTTAGCTTAGCGAATGAGCTGAACACAAGCTTATTAGCAAGCCGAACACGAGCTGTTTGCAAACAACGAGCCATTTTGATGGCCCTAATTACAGTGGTTTTTTTCACAGGCATTACAAAGTGGATGAAACATAAGGTGCAACTTATGGAATGATTAATTAGTCTCGAGTTTCAATTTTCACCAACATCTTTCTATATTCTGATTAAATGGAAGATTTGCATATATACCAGTTAAGTGCTATGTGTTTACATATATGGCATTTAAACTTCAATTTTTATATAAATGTCACGTTACCTATACATGAAAAAGTGTGTTTCACTTTTAAGAAATTAACATAGTTTATTTTTAATGAGATAGCAAAGATTTGTATGGTAAAAATGTGAAAATATAAAGTTTAGGTTCTAGATATCTAAAGATTTAAAGATTTATGTGGTCTAAATGTAAAAAGTAACTTTAGGTTTGCAAACACATAATATGCATTTAAATGCATCTATTTATGCATTTAAATGCATGTATTTACAAATCTAACACAAAATTATTACATAATAGGTTTATATCATTCAAATCTTTTATATCACATAAAAAATGCTAGCATTTAAGTTTTTTTTTTTAACTTTTAATAGGTGAAATACACCATTTCATACATGGGGAAGGTGATATGAATGTAAAAATTGAATGTTCACTTGCGCGTGAATCACATCTATGGAATAAAGCGTAAGGAAAATGGAAGAGTGAACAGTAATCCGTTGCATCATTCGCGTCTTATTCATAAAATAAACTTTTTTATTTATTTATGGAGGAGAGGGTTCCCTATCATGATGCTACAATTTTGCCCCAGCTTCAAAGGGGTCCGTACAAAGTATTTCTGGCTTTTTACATGAGTAAATATGTCGTTCGACTGTTTTCTAGCTCGGCTGGATAGGTTTATTTTGTTTCGGGTCGGCGATATCGATTAAGATTCGCTCGATCAGCTAAGCTTATTCGATATGGACCTGCTCAGTTGTTTAAGCTTAGTCGGTAAAATATTTTAAGTTGGGCTTGTTTACGAACACATATTTATGATTTCTTGGTCTTTTTTGGAATAAAATTTATTTTCCCATCTCAGTTTTTGTGTTGTTGCAACCTTTCTACTAGTGAATTTTTAAAACTACTATAGTATTTCATTTGAAATAATAATTTTGAAATTACTGTCAATGCATTTTTTATGGTTCATCTTCTTCCGTTATCCTGTGTAGAAAGGAAGCCAGGTAGGTGACGTTACATTTTACTCTGTCATTTCTCTTCTCACTTCTCATTGCTTTCTCAGCTTTCTTTTTTGTTACTGTCAGAAAGACTTTGAGTCAGTCATATCGAATGATCGATCATGGATGACTCTGACGAGATCGATCAGCTACAAGAGATTTGTCTTCAATGCCACTGTTATGATATTGACCTTATCTTCTATACAGACCAGTTTCATTTTGGCCTGAAATTGTCTTCTTCCAAAAGATTCGGGCAATCTTTGCTCATTACAAATTCATGCCCACCCAAATAATGCCTAAATCTATAACAAATATTATGACCTTCATTGTCTTCTACAACTAGTCATGGATTTCATTGTTGAACGAGCTTTCCAGCTGCTTTTTTCATTCCAATCTGCTCAGATGGATTTGTTCAGTTTGTCTCGGTCGAAAAAACTAGTTGTTGGGGCTGAAAAATAAGATAAATAACTAGAAGCCCCATTATTGTGTAGGATCTTCTCCTACGAGAAGGTACATTCAAGTTATCTTGTATGGCAGGGCTTCAATAAAGTTAAAGAAGAAAGTGTCAGAGAGGTTTTTGGTGGAAACTAAGGACATCGAGGAGCGTTAGTTGTCAATCCAACAACTATTAAATGGGTGCTTCAGCTAGAAGATTTCAGTTGAATGATCGAGGATGACCAGAAAACCTCTAATGCTCAGGAGGTCAAGAGGGAGGTGGTGGTCGTTGCTCAGGTAGCCAAGAAGAAAGCTTACACTATTGTTAGTACTAAAACCACTTGCTCTGAGATGTCATACCATGGAATTGCTGGAGTAGCAGGTCAACTGAAACAAAGGGTGGTTCTTGCTAAAGGAGACTTTGAAAGTGCATAACTTGTTTGTTTTGTATCAAATTCATCTATTATTTTTCAAAGAATTTATACATATGAGCTAATCCTCATTGAAAGGGCAATACTTTTATCATTCGCTAATAATTCTTTGTCAATTGGATATCTATTACGACTGCTAGTCGTCATGAAGAAGAGTCTTCGATAGAAAGACAAGTAGTATTTGTCACCCCTCAATTGATTACTCTAACGTTCATCGACCTATCTTTTAGGGATAAATTGAGATGCCCTTCTCTGTTCGGTCTGAATGAATCTTTCAAATAGAAGCTGAAGTGAAGTAACCACGAAGAAGAGCATCGTGGTGACGGAAAAGTTCATATTTTTTTATTTAGATGCTTGCCCCTTCCCCTATCTAAAAAAAAAAAAAAAACCTTCAGGTGGATTCCTTTGCAAGATGCAGAGGCAAAGGTTAGGAAAAGCTTGGACAACAAGTTAGCACTGATTGACCTCAAGAAGGATTGTTATTCTATGTCCCTAACAACATGATGTTATCCTTTGACTTTAGCTGGCCTCATCTAGTCTTCTGTCTATGAACATACCCTTTTGGAACATAGCTTACGAAGTATGTTTTGAGCGACTGAAAAATACCATTTGATGGATTATGAAGCTTCTTATCTCCAGTCGACCCTCTTTCTTTAACAATATAAATAATAACTCGAGATCGAGCAAAAATTGGCAGCGGCCTAAGAAAGAGCAAAGGGAGCTAAACTTGGGGTACTCAGATAATTAGAGAATACATAGACTATCCAACAGGAGAATTGAGCCACGAAGGATAAGATGGCAACGATCACGACGTTTGATGAATTTTTCATTGAGAACTCCTCCCACCAACCTTAGGTGTTTCTTCTTGTTGGAAAGCTCAAAGATGGTGTTGCCTTCATTTTTAATCATATGGTGAAGGCTAAGAAGGTCTCCTTAGGGTGGACCAACATGGAGACGAACATGGAGAAATTTGTCATGTTGTTGTAGGATTCAAAGGCAGAAGAGGAGGAAAGTCTTGAAAATGATAGCGGGTCATCAAATGTATGAAATGTTATTGTCTTCTGTATCTTAAACATTTTTTTTTTTTGAACACTTGATAAAAAACTCTTATAAGAAATTTTGTAAGCTTTCAAATTTGAACGAAAACATGTTTTTTTGGTCCGTCGCACATTTGTTTTCACACTTTACCTTTATTATGAATATTATCGTTCTCTTTATATCCTTGTGTTGAATGTTATAGTGACGAGTGCTCGATTATGATGATTGATTGATCAACAAATTTAATAATATTCTCAGTCAGTTTGGTGAGTAATCACCTAGACTTCATCATAGGGCAATTCGTGCACTGTTATTGAATTTTCAATTTAAAAAAACGGCAAAAAAGTCTGAAAAAGCAATATTATTTCTCATTTTTGCTCATTTTAAAATTATAATTATTGTTTTTTCTTAATAAATCATACTATGTGCTCCTAATCAAAAGTTTGAGTTTATGGGCTAAACATACAAAAAAATCTAACCTAGCCTGTTTTTCGTTC
Organism: Phalaenopsis equestris; assembly: GCF_001263595.1. Taxonomy (NCBI): domain Eukaryota; kingdom Viridiplantae; phylum Streptophyta; class Magnoliopsida; order Asparagales; family Orchidaceae; genus Phalaenopsis; species Phalaenopsis equestris. The sequence continues at coordinate 6,180,829 of NW_018164549.1, read as the reverse complement.
AAAATCGTTATCGTATTACGGCATATAAAATTTTCAGGCTGAATCTAAATTAATTTGTTGAATTTTTTTTTTAATATTTTGATATAAAAATAATTAACCCTAACTTATAACTAATAAGCTTAAGTTTCCAAGCAAGGAACATATTTAATTTAACTGTATCCAATCCAACATTACTCTTACGGTCCGTTTGGAGCAGCTTATTTGGTGCGGTGGCGTTTTGAAAACGCACCTGACCTGTTTAGGTAAACTGTGTTTTGATAGCTTATGCGTTTTCAAAACGCTGAAAATAGGTGGCAGCTTTCTGGCTGCGATCTGACTTTTCCAAAAAAATAAAAAATTGTAATAGCTACTGCACCTAGCTTATCAGCAGATTATTTTTAATCAGCTTATCAACAAACTATTCAATAAGCTGCAGCTGCCGCAAACAGACCCTAATTATATGGCCCGAACCCCTTAACAAGTGATATTAGAGCTAAAAATTTAGCAAGAATTAATTTGTTTGATATCTTTGTGATTGAAAGTAAGCTGCTCCCTGATATAACGAGCTAGTTTTTGAGCAATTTGAGCTTGATACCTTTTTTTTTAAATTGCAAAAATCGAATATTTAGTAGTGTTAAAATATTAAGCGTTTTGAAGGTATAGGCCTAGCCACTCGAGTGATTCTTCTAATCAAACATCAAAACTTCTTGAAACTGTCACTCTAATTTGATGTCCACATGATTCTCTAATTTGACGTCCACATGATTTTGATCATTTCAACCCTTTAATTGTAACCATCATTCATATATTTTTTCTACTTATATCTTTCTTGTATGAATTTAAGGTACCCCTCATTAACCTATAAATAAGAGGTCAATAAATAAACCTATATCAGACCATTTGAGTTTATAATTAAGAAATATAAGCAAACTAAACACTGAATTCATGTCTGATTTATGACTATAAACTTTATTTGTAGAAAAGATACAAAAATTTCAAATTAGATGCCACACAACAAGCCAAATTAAGTATGTAGGCATCAGTTAGCTTTACCTGCTCAGTGTCTATACTGCTATGCTAGCGATGGTATGGTATCTACAGTTGTCTGCTCCTTTGTCTGCTCTAATTTTGCTTCTATATATAGAGTGATTCCACGTTCTTCAAGAAAATTACAAATTGCTTATATTATTATATTTTGTTTGACATAAGCTTTTAATATTTCGTATAGAGTTTCATAATTGTACAGTTTTGCTCCGAAACAGTCTTGTTCTGATTCTAGGAAGATGACAACACGCAATTTGTCTGTCTTGGGAGTTGTGCTGCTTTGATTTGGTTTTTAGTGCATTAGACAGAATGAGCAGGCCCTAGTTCTAACCATCGCTAGCATGGATGAAGGGAACTGACTAAAGTGTGTCTGTTTTTCCTCTTCTGGGCTACCTAATTTTAACTGCAGAACAACACAGAACAATAAGATATTTTTGTCTCCACATCAGGTTCTCAGGACAAGCACTTGACATGACTGGCTTGTTTATGTAAATGGAAGCTCATCTATCCTTTCAAGGCTGCGCTGGCTTGGAGGTATTAACAGAAAAGGATGCCCATTTATTTCATTATTAAATCTTGATTGTTTATTTTTTTTTTTTTTTTAGTTGTAATTCATAAGAGTGTAGGATATATGAATACATTTTTATGATTATAATAGCTTAACTTCTCAATCATCCATATGTTTTGGCAAAAGAGCAATAATGCTTAAGAATTAACTTTATTATGTTATATTTGTTTCTATTCTCCTATTCAAGATAAACTATTTTGCAGAATTAATTTTGATCATAACCTAAAATCAAGCAGTGGATACGCCACCAACAAATTTTCATTATATGACACAAATCTGAAAGAATGACATAGATTTCGAGACAATATTTTTTGCAAGAAACATTCAAACGTCAACTAAGAGTCATCCAGAGCACAAAATTCTGCAAACCTATAGTCGAACTGACCGGCTCGATGAGACAGACCCAATGATATAAAAACTAGTCAAATTCGGGTTAAATCAAGCCCAGATCAAGTCATTAAATCATTCTTAGAAAATTTTCAGACACATTTGAAAGGTCAAACAGATGACAAATATGACAAGTTTATAATCAAATCGAGCGTCTCGACAAGATGAATTCAACGAGCCCAATATCACTAAATTCTGACATCATTAAGGTACCCAAATGTCCATTAATCGTCGTTTGATTGAGATATGCTCTTCAAATCGTCCGATCAAAATGATTCATATTTCTGCATTAATTGCACTCATAACACTATAACTAGACCCCCTCATGGGCGTCAGGGGGGGGGGGGGTGGGGGGGGGGGGGGGTTTGAAGCCTAGAGAGAGAGAGTCTGAGGCCATGAAGAGGAGTTGTAGCTCAACATCACCGCTGACCGCCTTCGACTGCCACTGGTTGTTGTCCACCACCGCCAACCACCGTGTACCGTCCTCGACCTCCGTCGGCTACCGTCAACCGCTCTCGACCACTGACGACCTTCGTCGACCACCGCCTACCATCGTTGACCACCACTGACCACTGTCGATCACCTCTCACCTTCGTTGATCTTTGTCAACCATCGTTAATCACCACTAACCAGATGCTGACAATCGACATTGTAATCTGAAAAATATATTTACCCTTTCCCGTGTGTGAGACAAGTGATTTAAGTAATCATCTATCAATAGTGGATTTTCGCAAGTGGGCTAGGCCCTGTGGTTTTTCCCTTTTCAGGTTTTCCATGTTAAAACTTATGGAGTCGTCATTGCTTGTTTCTCTTTATTGCTTGTTTCTCTTTCATCTGCATCTGTGTGTGTGTTGATTTCTCATACAACGCTAAGACGATAATCCCTTACTCTACCGCTGCAAATTTTCTAGCAAGCATCAGTTTGGTGTTGTCAGTGAGAAATTCTTAATCGCACAACTAAAGTACTATCTCGGTTTACTACATGGTCACCAGATATAATATTCAAGACAACATAGTCGCTCTCTCCAACACCCATCGGTCTAGAGAAAATTGATGAAGTCAAGGGTGGCATGTATCTTAATCTTCTCGCCCTGGAAGACGTTATCCCGCGAACGAGGGGGTTTCGGGTCCTTCTATGGAAGAACAAATGTGTAGAATGGAGGAGTCTCAACTAAAGATTCTATAACTCGTACATGAGACCCAACAACAACATTCCAAACCAATGAATGAAATTTGTTTACCATTAAATATGCGACTTCCGAGAACATGCTGTTTGGAGGAACTTGTAGCGACCCCCCTCTCCAAGCGATAACACTTCCCCTGCCAGGTCGTGATGTTGAACTCCTAGACACCCCAAGTTCATCCATCTCATTTAGTACGAACACGTCTTGTTATCATTCTAGATGAAGTCATTTGTAACAAATTATGACTCCTTGTTCGAGAAGAGTTCCCTCTAGAGAAAAAAGATTGCTTCCTCACATATGTGAATTCTCCCCCTTAGCGGATGCAGTACTCCAACACCCCATCCCAACAGACTTCAAGCATTTGAACATCAACATGTATGAAGGGGTAACCGACCCCTACAAACTTATTGATCATTATCGATATATCGTGAACATCCGACATGCCTCTGATGTGCTTCTGTGTTAGGTTTTATTAGCTACTCTTAAAGGACAAGCTTAAACCTGATTCTACTCTATGTCAGGGGGCATTGTAAGCACCTTTAATGGGCTTGCCAAACTGTTTTGGGAGCAGCTCATCGCAAATCGACTAATCATCATTGTCTCGTCCCATCTCTCAAGAATTTACCAAAGTGAAGGAGAGTCACTCAAAGACTACTTCCGCCAGTTTTTTGTTGAAGGTCGTTAAATTCTAAGAATAGATCCAGAATTATTAAGATGGGTCTTCCTTGGGGGGCTCCGCCCAAAACCCTTCTACTCATTATTGATGCGAGAGACAGTTCGTTCTTATGCTAATCTCGACCACCACGTTAAGGCCCGAATCAGTGCGGACGAGGCCATTAACGCACAAAAGGAATAATTTGAGAAATTTGGGGGAAGCACAAAGGTAAATCCAGAGAAAATAATAAATCTTCTTAATGAAGAAAGTTTGAACAACCGAAGAATCGTGGCCTCCTCCTTCAACCTGCGGGCTAACGAACTGAATATTGACCTAATAAAAAGTATACATCGCTTAACACATCACGTACTAACATCTTGATGGTCATAAAAGATGAGCAAGCTATTATGTTGCCTCACCTCCTAAACCTAACTCAAAAAACCAGGAACAATACCGTTATTTCATAAGTTGTGGCCGCACCACTGAGACGTGTAATCAGCTTAGGGAAGAAATTGTAATGTTGATTCAACTGAAATATCTTGGTTGATTTATACAAAACAAACAAGCTGGTAGTGATAATGCTCATACTAAGATCAACAAACACAAAGACAACAACATGGGGGTCACCCAGTCGTTAGTGAAATTCAGACAATTGCAGGAGGCCCATTGCTGACTGATCAAGTTCTTATCATTACACCTGGTGAACCAGCACAAAAGAAATTACACCTTAAACCTATCACTTTTGATGATTCTGATTTAGAAGGAGTCCGAGTACCCCACCAAGATGCTCTTGTCATTAGCGCAGAAATCGGTGAACCTTGCTACAACGTAAAGAGGAACTTGGTCGACAATGGGAGGTCCGTTGATGTTTTGTTCTACTCTACTATCCTTAGTTTGGGACTAACAAGGGAAAGAACTCAACCTACGTCTGGGCCATTATATGGTTTTGATAATAAAGTAATAAGGGTCGATGGAACAATAAATCCCCTTGTTGTCATGGGAGATTTTTTTTGACAGATAACTCGCTCAGTCCAATTCATCATTAACAAGTCAGAATCATCATATAATGTTATCTTTTGGAGACCCCTACAATCCATCTTTGACATCGTGTCTTCTGTATTACACTTGAAGCTCAAGTTTCCCCCCAGCAAGCATCATCATCGTATGAGGAGATCAACAGATAGCACAATCATGCTACCTCAGACAAGCTCAACCACACCCATCAGTGATAATTGGCATTGAAAACATTCACGTCCCACTCTCTAATGAAAACCCATCGAGAACAATACAACTTGGTTCCTTAATCTTTGATGAGAAAATGTCGGAATGTGTTGATATCCTCCAGAGGAACTAAGACATTGTTGCATGGACCCTGGTCAACATGTCTGCAGTTGACCCTAAAGTAATCATGCACTCGATGAAGGTAGATCTGACCTTTAAACCGATCATTCATCAGAAGCACAATTTTGATGCATATCACTTACAAGATATTAAATCATAAGTCAACAAGCTTCTCGAAGAAACGTTCATACGGGAAGTACATCATCCTGCATGACAGACCAATATCGTCATCGTGAAAAAAGCTAGTGGTTCATGAAGAATGTTTGTCGACTATACAGACCTCAAAAATGCTTGCTCAAAAGATAGTTTTCCTCTCCCACGCATAGATCAACTCATTGATATCACGTCTGGACATCAGATGCTAAGCTTTATGAATGCATACTCAAGGTACAATCAAATAAAGATAAATGCAATGGACAAGGAAGCCGCCTCTTTTCAAACAGATAAGGGCTTATGCTATTATTGACGTCATTCAGATAAAAAAATGCTGGTGCAATTTTTCAATGACTCATGAAAAATGTCATTAAAAACGTTCTCAGGTGTACAATGAAAGTTTATATTGATGACATGTTAGTAAAATGTCTGAAAGCATCCCAACACATTTCTCATTTGGTGAAGTATTTTCAACTCCTTCATCAATACAATTTACGACTTAACCGGACTAAATGTGCTTTTGGGGTCACATCGGGAAAGTTTTTTGGATTCATGGTTACCCATCACGGAATTGAGGAAAACCCAGAAAAAATCAAGGCACTGAGAGATATGGTGCCCCCAAGGAACATCAAAGAGGTGCAACACTTGAATGGTCGTATAGTTGCTCTATCCCGTTTATTAGCTCATTCTAGAGATAAATATATGTCACTTTAAGATACTTAGTGGTGCTTGGAACATTGGTTTTTAATGGATAGATGACTGTCAGATTGCTTTTGAGCAACTCAAGGAATATTTGGCTTCACCGTCTCTCCTCTGAAAGCTCGTACAGGCAGAGATGTTATATATCTATTTGGTTATTTTACCTCATGCAATAAGCTCCGTCCTTGACAAAATGGAAAACTCAGTCAAGAAATCAGTATACTATGTTAACAAGATTATCTCTGGTACATAAAGACGCTATCTGATGGAGGATAAGACTATTTTAGCCCTGGTATTCTTAGCAATGAGACTTCGTCTGTACTTTCAGGCTCACACTATCGACGTCTACACACAACTTTATTTGAAGGCTATCCTATAAAAACTAAAAGCATTGAGAATGTTAATTAAATGATTGGTAGAATTGGAAGAATTTGGCAACCATTATTATCAAGACGAAACATCAAATCACAGGTGTTGACCTACATTATGGAGAATGTACAGTGCCCACCTTTGATAAACCACCATTTTCTCCTCCACATTCACCTCAGTGGACATTATACGTAAACGGAGCATCCACAAACTCAAGGGCTGGTGCATGAATACTACTCATCTCCCCAAAGCAAGACATCTTGGAGTACAAATTTTGCTTGAAATTTTCAGCCACCATTAATGTTGCCAAATATGAAGCACCTATCGTCGGATTAAAACTTGTCATCGACTGTGAAGTACGAAACATGATTATTGATACATCAAAAAAATATTCAATTTTTCATATATATATTTAAGGCTTATATTTGGTGATATTGCACTTTAAAGAAATGTCTTTTCATATTTTTTTGCAGTTATATTAAGTCTAGGCATTTGGAGCTTATAGAATGCAAAAAGTATAAAATTTGAAGTCAAAAGTGGCATTTTAAAAAAATTGACCTGGAACCTAGGCGCCATAACTGGCGCTTAAGTGCCAGAATATGCTTGCATCAAGCTTAGTTATTTGAATTTGATACTTGTTTGTTTCATATGGTGATAATCAAGTCATTATCAAGCTGATTAATAAATAAATTATTGAGCCACTTCATTTCTTTCCAATTAACATTCATTGAGAAATTAAAATTAGTGATATTGTGTTATTTATTACTTTAGTTAAATAAGACTTATCAAAGTAATTAATATGGTTGAACTATTTATTTTCTAATCAAACCAATTTTATCGAGCTTATAAACGAGTTACTTGTTGAACTTATAAAAATAAACAAGCTTTTAAATAAATGAGTTATTAAATGAATAACTAAAAGAACATATAAATGTGTAAACTAAATGAACAATTAAATAAATAAATATTTATCTTGTTTTATGTACTAGAAATTCAAATACAGTTTAATATAAATGAATTTTTAAATGAGCATATTCACAAGCTTAAATTAAGCTATAAGTGATTTTATTCATAAGTATTAAACCGATTTTATTTATGAGCTATAAATGATATTATTTCTCGATCTTCATAACAAGTTTATCCATGAGTTTTATATGATATTGTTCCCAAACAAAAACAAATCAAACTAGGAGACGTCTAAGCTTGTTCATCTAGCAATCGAACGCTAATAAAAGTGTTCAAACTTGTTCTACTAGTTAATCAAACAAACGAGAAAGAGCCCTTATTGAATCGGATTATATGACGAGCTTCTCAAACGCACGGTTCATAAGCATATAATAAGTCAAACAAGATCGAAAATGATTTTCTTATGTACCACTCGTTTAATAAATGAGTTCAAAATAATTGTTCAATATCACTTGTTTACTTACTATTTCCTTAGTCTTGTTGCCTGGCATATATATGTTATTTAAGAATAAAGAGCATTTTTAACAGCCCAAGTTAGAATCAGCCAATTTTCTTCATAAAGGAAAAGGTTGAAATTTTAATAGAGGGCATCTTGCAAAGATGGAGAATGAGCGTCATTCTTTGACCTCAAAGAGAACAAAAAGGAAAAGTGGAAACATTGATAAAGGTAAAGAGAATCAACTGCAACCTCTAAAACAAATAAGTAAACATAAATTCAAACCTATATAGATATAAAGATGGAGCATTTACATACATACGGCATTATTCTTATATATTTAGATATCCCTTATCTAGACTTTCAAATTTATGTACACATCAATTTAATCTTTGGCAGCACAAAAAGAAATGCCACTATCTTTAATTTTTTAAAATTGAAATATATTTTTTCATGCATGAATTTGTAATATCAAAGTGATATAAAAATAAATATCAATCTTTAAATGTTAGATATGCAAATATATAAGAGTTGTGTGATAGAAGATCTGTGGTGGTAGAGTAACAAATTAACCTCTCAGTGTAATACGAGATTTAACCCATGCACACAACTTAAACAATAGTAGAGATAGATGACATCACGATGTTTACAGGGAAAACCCTAGAAAGAAAGAAAATCACAGAGCATGGCCTAGTTAACGTAATCCACTACGTAATTATGAGTACGTAGTCTTGCTCTTCTCTTGAGTTAGGGAAGATGGAATTATATAGTTAATGTACAACGATATTTCAGCAATAATAGTTGTAACGGGCAGCAAAAGCTTTAGTTGATTACTATGAAGATAGTAGTTCACCGTGAATGTTGTCGACGATGATTATAGTGCTAATTTGTTATAAAGGCCATAGTTGAAAGACGTGGTAATAGTTGGCAACGTAGGCCATAAGTGTTAGCCTTGAGAGCATCTATTAACCATAAAGGCGGTAACAAAAGGTTGTAATAATAGAAATAGGATTTAGTAGGGAGCTAATATAAGGTCCGTAGACCACAAAGGTCTGAGTTAGAAGCTACAAGAGATGTGAGGCTAGTTGGTCACGTAAGCGATATTAGTGAGCTGCAATAATGTTTGTAGGTGACAAAGGTTAGAGTTGGGAGCTACATTAATTGTGCACAATGTAAGTCCTAGTTGTTCATGTAGGTTATAGTGGTGAGCTGCAATAACATTTGTAGGTCACAAAGGCAAAATTTGAGAGCTGTGTGAGTTGTGAGTCATGTAGATCGTAGTTGGTCACATATATCATAACGGTGAGTTGTAATAATGTTTGTAAGCTATAGAGACCTGGTTGAGAGTCACATGAGTGGTGAACCACGTACGATGTTGTTAATCACATAAGCTATAGTGGTGAATTGTGATAACGATTGTATGTCATTAGAGAAAAAACTAGGAGCTGCAATAATGTGCATGTGCCACAAAGGCTGAATTTGATAGTTTCATATGTTGTAGACCACATAGGTCGTAGTTGGTCACGTAGGCTGTGGTGGTGAGGGGCAAAAATGTCTGTAGTTCATTGAGGCTAGAGTGGAGAAATGCAATAACGTCTGTAGGCCACCAAAGCCAGAGGTGGGAGTTATGTGAACAATATGGGTTATAGTTGGTCACATAGATCGTAGTGGTGAGTTAGGATAACATCAATTGGCACAAATATCATTGGAGAGAGCTGCGAGGAGAGAACTTCAGGAGTCCAGAGGAAGGCTCCATATCCTAAGTATGGCAATCATAAATGGTTGTTGTCAAAATTTATCATCTAATCTAAAATACCATGTTATTTATAACCTTATATTAGGGGTAAGTTGCTACACAAAATTTAGGGTACATCATTACACTGTAATGTACGACAAATCCACCAATAGAGATGAGCAAGAGACAGCTGATAGTGGTTAGTGAGAAGTGGTCAATGGTGGTTGACACTTGTGGGAGCAAGAAGTGTTCGTCGAGTCTTCAAGTCATAACAGCTCTATAAATTAGCTCCTTCTCTTCACCTTTAGGTTCAGGTCTAGTTCCTATATTTCTCTTCATTACATGGGGTTGGGTTCTATTTATAGAGTCTGAGAGTGGCCTTCCCTACAAATAAAAAAGGATTTTGGATCGCTCCATTAGATGAACTAGAGAGATTCCATCGATGAGTGATTTTGGGCTTGTTGTATTTGTCTCATCGGGGCGGTCAATTTGATTATAAGTCATCTAATTTGAATCCATTCAACCTTCAAATTAGACACCCAAATCTTTGAAAAGTGGTTTAATGGCTTGATTCAGGCTTAATTTGACTCGGATTAGAACAATTGATGTCATTGTGTTCGACTTGTCTAGCCTTCCTGTTTGACTTTCCTGAAATTTGAGTTCTAAATGATTTTTAATTTGAGTATGGATGTTTCTTGCTCAAAAAATGAACTGAAGTTTGTGATAAGCATCTCTAGATTCATGCCAAATGACAATTTGTTAATGATGTTATATGTATATATATATATATATATATATATATATATGCACTCTATGATTTTAATTTTAAGATGTTATAAGTTAGAGCTAAGCAAGCCCCCAACTATGAGATTAATATCTTTATGTCTTAATTTTAATTAAAATTATTTTATGTCAAAAATGTGTCAGCATGTACATTAAATGAATTCAACAGATTAAAAGACAAAAGTGTGGTCAATGATAGCCCGAATAAGGAAGATAAAAGGTCACATCAATGGAAACCTAAAAAGCTTGACCGACCAACTATTGCTCCCTTAGAGTAGGATTTGAAGCCAGCTGAAGAAAGGCTACTCGAGTCGAAGATCTAGAGCATTAAACTAAGAGAAGGCATTAACCCAACTCTTATACCTACATTGTCAGCTGCCTCACAAGAACCCCAAGTATCTTTAAGTCATAAAGTTATCATCATAACACACTCTACAAAAAAACCTAAGAAGACTTTCTGTCAAGGGGTAGACTACTGTTTAATTTATGATGATCAACTCACTGTCAGACAGCCTAGTTCATGGAAATAGGAGCTTCTCATATGGGAGCTGACAGTCGACAGTCAGGCCAAAGCAGTCGCTGGCTGAACAAGCCAGATGAGTGAAGTCTAGATGGCTGAAAGGTAACCAGAGCCAACCAATTCATTAGAGTCAAGCGAACGATCCTTACTGACCTAAGGACTACCGGTCTAAGTCAAACAAGTGATAGGGTAGCTGATTTATAAGGTCATTTATTTTTTAAACCTAAAATTCTATAACACCCTCAGAAAAGTAGAGGAAAGCATGTAATTGTACTCATTAAACCCCTTTGCCTATAAATATGGTGGTTATTTTTATAGTTAGGATAAATCTATCAGTTAGTAAAAAACGAGTTCTTTACAATGCTTTCTCTCCTTCTCTCTCTCTCTCTCTCTTGTGTTATTTCTCTCTCCCATTTTATGCTCTATTCATTGGGCATGATTAAAAAAAATAGATTTAACATCCTAAAAGGTGAGATGATCGTAGATCATACCTACAATAGAAAGTGGAGCACAAGATGGAGAAGAAATTCACCAAAGAGACAGTGAACATGGGAGCTTGTATAATAGAAGATCCAGGGGTTGAATGGTCAGATGATGGGCAAAATGGTATATGCCATTAACAAAGTAGTAGCGGGGAGAAGAGAAAAAAAACCCTTAGGAGGAAAAGAATCCCAATATTTGGAGGGCACAGTTTCCCGAAGAAAGAGAAGAAGATTCCTAGTACCATGTTATTGTTGGGTTAGCATTGATAGACAAACAAAATTTTAGGCAAACGGAGGACCCCACTAGTCGTACAATGTGTTCTCTCGGTAGATTTCAACCTATGAACCCTTAAGAAGTTTAAGATATAATTGCTCGAATCATACAAAGGTCACACGGGAGCGACTGGGCACATTACATCTTTTGAGTTGGCCTTCTACATATTGAGGATTACTTAAGCTCTGAATTATCACAACATTTTCACCACGTTGGAGTCAACTCTTAGATGGTTTAATGGATTGCCAGCTGAAGTAAACACCTCCTTCGTTGATTTCAAAAGGTTGTTTGTGGCACAGTTTGCTAGCTCCCAGAAGCCACAAAAAATTTTGCAAGCCCTTTGATAGATCAAGTAGAGGCAAAACAAGAGCCTCTGCTCATAACTTGACTCTGTAAAGAGTTATTTGAGTTGAGGGATCTGGAACTCACATTAGCACAAGTTGTCTTATTTCAAGGGCAAAGAGGAAAACGAGTTTGATATGAACTAGATCTACAACAACTGAAGACCTTGGTTGAACCCTTAGAGCTGACCAATAGCCACATCACAGCCAAGGATCATGTCAACAGTCTCATCTATCGCAAAGCTGAATAATCCATTTTTTGGTTAAAGAAGAGAACATAACGAAGTAATGAATGGAGGTCGAAGGATGACCCATGTTAATCCACCTGTCTCTGACATGAAGACAATAGACTGCTCCAAGATAATAGAGTGGCTGACATGAGCAATCATTAAAGAGGTCAAATTTAACATCACAAATAATGGTTAACTTGTTACTATGAGCGGGCATCAAACATTCACGATGTCTTATAGGCCACTCCATTTAGAGTCTCGATAAAAAAGTTGGTAGAGGCCATTCAGAATAAAAAATACTAAAAAATGTGGTTTCAATCTCTAAAGCTCATAATTTTTTGCCTTAAGAAATATTTAAAATGTGAGTTGGCTAATTAGATGTGTAACCCCAATTTGAGCAATGTGAGGGGAACTCGAAGAACTCATGTGATTTAATGTCTAGCCAACACTTAGAGAACTTGAACCTAAGCAGTAAAGCCTTCAGTGATGTCAAGACATCTAATCAGTGGAGTCTAAGAAGAAACAACCTACAATACTCTTGCATCATAAACATATCTCCAAACTTGGTTGGATGTAGTTTTGTAGGGGCTCCCTGCCTTGTTGCGACAAGTTCTACGAAGGATGCTGAGCAAATCACCTCAGAAATGAGCCTTGGTGGTTACCCCTATGGAAGTAGTAATAAGATCTGCTTAATAAGCTTAACAAAGGGGGTACTCCGTCTATGGCGGAGAACCAACCATGTGACTGAGACTTGACAAGCGTAAGGCGCATGTCAGGCATCAATATTGAAAACAATTTGTGATAAAAGAAATCTAGTTGGTACATACGACGAGGAAGACGTCCAATTGACATTAAAACACAAAAATCACCCCTCAAGGCCCAGCATCATTAAATCTTATGCCTCCTAACTCAGCACAGATCAAAGCTGTGGAGGTGGTTTCTTGACCAATAAGGTAAATCTCTACTGAGGATACCAAGTAAATCTCCCCAGCAGTAAGTCTCAACAATTACCCTCATGATGACTATGACATGATCCTCTCAAGTTTTCTAGCATAAGGTGCGGCCTGTCTGAGGCAAGATCCCAATTGAGCAATCAGGACATAGGAAGTGTAAGACTTATGTCGGGCCATAGCTCATTACAACTTTGGCAACGACGCACAATTATTAGTCAGTAAAACTCTCGTAAAACTTTTGACAGTGATGTAAGACGTCCAATCAACACAACACAGTAAAATTGATCAAAAGCATTCTTAGAGAAGAAAATCCATCAATCATTGCAAGATGAGCTTATATCACAAGAAAAATAAAGTTCTGATAGATGCAAAAAGATGGTAAAAACAGATCTAGAGCTTTACTTTTCTTCCTTAACTTAAAACTTTACAAAATTGTTAACACTTCTTTACGATTGTTCAACAAAAAATTGAGGTTACAGATGGCCAGAAGTTCGAATGACCAAAAGTCCACACGACCAAAAGTCTGAACGACTAAATGTTTAGATGACCAGAAGTCCAGATGATTAGAATAATGGATTACTAGAAGTCCAGATGATAAGCAGACCAACAACACTAACTAAGAGCCTATTTGATAGCCTTAGGAGAGCACTTCGACGTCGACAAAAATGAGCGCAAAAGAAGCAAAAACTGAGAGATTTTTAAATAATGAATTATTGCAATTTCATTTTATGCGTTAAACTCTCTTGTTCTTATCACAATATGACTTTTAAGAAGTAAAAGAATCAATGAACTAAATATGTATAAAAAAATTTCACTGTGAATCTGGAAGAAATTCAACATACTAACAAATAATAGTGCGGTAAAAAATGACCCACAGAAGGAAGATCAAATGTCACATCATTGGAAGACTAAAAAGCCAGATCGACCAACTAAAGGTCCCTCTAGTCGAAGATTGAGAACATCGAACTAAGAGAATGCATCAACCCAACTCTCATACCCATATCACCAGCTACCTCACAAGAACCCCAAAGACTCTTCAAGTCCCAAGGTTCTCATCATAACACACTCCACAGACAATGTAGGAGAATCTTTTGTCATGTAGTAGGATATATGTCAGTTTACTATAATCTACTCTCTGCTCGATAGCCTAGACTTATTCTGATGACAGAAAGTTCTCATCTACAAGCCGACCGAGCGAAGTTTGAACAGTCGAAAGACCAGCAAAGCCAACCGGCTCAGCTGAGTCGAGCGAACTGGCCTTGCCAACCCAAGGACTACGGTTCTCATTCGGCCGAGTGATAGAGCAGCCAAGCCATGGGTTTTTACATAAAAGTAGGGGCAAACATATAATTGTACTCTTCTTACCCACTTAACCATAAATAGGGGTTGTTCTACAGTAAGGTGGAAACAATCAGTTTGTAAAGAATCAATTATTTACTATACATTTTCTCTTCATTTATGTTGCATTCCTTAGATGTGATTTACATGATAGAATCAGATTAAACAATTTTCAATTTGCACGATCGTTGAGACTATCTGGCTAATAAACCTTTTTTGTATTAAAAAATTTTAAATAATAAAATGCGCCAGTTTACTTAAAACTTTAGTCTGTTCTTCTCACCGAAGTTTCCTCGTTCATGTCGGCCACAGTGAAATTTATTTGCAATACAATTTTATTCTTGTGAAGATACTTTACTTTTATGCTCTGCACTTTAATCAATGATAGCCATTATCATAATAATTCTTTTATGGTCTAAATTTTTATTAAAGATTCAAATTATTTATTTATTTTTGTCTCTTCTATTTTTTTTAAATCTTTCCATTTCAATTGAATAGGTATTGAAGTGCAATAGGGCATCAAAGCAATCATTTGATAAGTACTATTTATTCGTCCTTAAGCATCAACGACAAAGCATTAATCAACGGCACATGTAAAACGACCTTCTGAAGATCTCGGCATTACCTCAAGGATGTGTCCACTTCATATTTCTGCAGGAGGATGATTGAGATAACAGTAATAAGAAAGTGAGATGTTTAATCACTTAATTAACAAAAAAGAAAAAGAAACAGAGAAAATTGTTATATATGCAAAATAATTTGGAAAATAAAATCATACAATAAACAAAGAATCAAATTAAATATAATTTACATGGTTCAGTATAAATTCGTCTATATTTATGAGGGTGTGTGTGTGTGTGTAAAATGTGATGTATGCGATCATATGATAAATTTTCTTAATAATGGTTCTTAATTTGCGACAAAACCAAAAACTTGATCTAAAGGAAAAGCTAGGTAGATCTTACACTATGAAGCAAATAAGAATGTAGTTATAATATTTCAATATGAGATACTACGCAAGTATACATATCTTTATCAAGTAATATAGAACTTTCTGATTAAGTTTTGAATATTGAACCCATAGGAAAAACTAGATTTAGATAACAAAATTTTACTTAGTAATATATTCTTACTTAAACTTAAGATATTAAAATAGGAATGAAAGTTCGATTCTTTTTGTAATTTTTGACAATTCAAAATAAAATAAGCAATTAATTAATTTAACTAAAATACTTGCAAGATGAAGGCAATATAAATAAAATATTTTTTTTCCTTATTATGAATTAGTGATAAACGTAGAAATTTTGTTGTGTGTTGTGTCAAATAGGAGCAATAATATTCTTTACCCTTACTAGAGATGCTATAAATAACATTGACTAATTTATAATTTGAATAAGCTTGAACAAGCTTGAAGACCGGCTAGACATGGAAGATACTAGCTCTCACTCTAGAGTTCCTTCTTCTCCCTCCACCTCGGGGCTAACATCCGTATTAAAACCTAAAACTATAAATCAAATTGGGGGTTTTAGTCTGTCACTCTAAATTCCTCTAATTCTACACTCTTTAAAAGTTTATTTCCCTATTTATTTGCACTCAACTTCATGAACTACATTCTCATTCATGAAATCAATATGTGATTCTAATCATTTATTGACTGAGACAATATCATCTAGGATCTTACATGTTCTCACAATAGGTATTAACATCTTAATTGACCAAGTCAATAAAAAAATGAAGTGCAAAGTTTCAAATCATCACAACTTCTTCCAAAATTAAAGCCAATACTGCACATAACTTCCTTTAAATATTTAATCGAGTATCATTTTAAGGAAAAAAATAAAGAAAACTACTCAGATTCCAAAGAAAACTACTCAGATTAAAGAAAACTACTCAGATTCCATGGAGAAAACACAACCACACATGAGTTTAAAAGTAGAAATCATGCACACAAACAAAAAATCTAAACTAAAACTAAGCGTAGTCACAAAGATAAACAATTATCTCAAATCCTCTCCACCAAATGTCTTGAAGTTCTTTGGATTTCTCTTCCTTCACTCACAATACAAACTAAAACTCAAAATAAAAGAAAGTGGCCGCGGCGGCAACTTAGATGGATGATGGTTGTGAAGTTGATGGGTGGCCGACCTCCTCTCTTAGAAAATCTAAGTCTTATCTTATAAAAGTCCAAGGGGTGTCTTGGTGTCTCTTTAAAAAGGTATCTCCATTCAATGAATCTTCTAGAAGGTGCCTCCTCAAAAGCCAATTGAATGAATTTTCATGTCCATGGGTTATTTCCCATGTTTTTATCAAGGGTTGTTCCAAACACCTCTTCAAAAATCTGCTCAAACTAAATATATCATCAAGTAACTACTTCTGACGCTTAAGCGCAAGGTACCTGACGCTTAGGAGCCCCAGCTCATTTTTGCACATTTCTTCATTTTGCTCCAAATTTAACCTTTTTTCAATCCTTTTAGCATTTTCCATCCATTTGATTGTTTGATTGTTGTACCTGAAAGAAAAATACACAAATACCCTTCATTAAAACGCAATATCTAAAAAATAGATATAAAAATGTGTATAAAAGCACTATAGATTTTAGGTGTATCGGTTATTCCACTATTTAATATGTGAGGATAAGGAAAAGATAATTGGAATAGGGTTATAATTTCACACACAAAAATCAATTATAATCTCTCATATAAAGTTAAGAAATATTAAAACATTAATAAAAATAAAAAGGCTTTTTTG
This sequence comes from Phalaenopsis equestris, assembly GCF_001263595.1. Classification (NCBI taxonomy): domain Eukaryota; kingdom Viridiplantae; phylum Streptophyta; class Magnoliopsida; order Asparagales; family Orchidaceae; genus Phalaenopsis; species Phalaenopsis equestris. The sequence goes on along the minus strand of NW_018164549.1, from coordinate 6,163,644 downwards.
TTTGGCAATTCCCTAAAAGTTCTAATATAACAAGTTAGTCAACCTTTTCTGTTATATCTCACGCCTACCTACCGAAATCCTCGAATCCCTGATTTTGGCACCTTGTATCTCACATTGCTCTTGCATGTCTCCCTACGTAGGGACTCTGTCGCCCTCCGGCCTCCCCTGTCATCTGTCATAGATCGTTAACGTCTCTGGCCTCACCTCTTGCTGCTCTTTTCCACACTTGAACACAACCCTAAGTTGTGAATAAAGTAGTAAATCACGAAACCCAACTTCCTTTTTGGTAACCTCTTTATGGCAGAAAACCCTCGCACCTTCACACCCCAATATCCCCAAAGAAGACTTCACCAATGAGAACATTGAATGTTTCACATAGGAGCAAACTAGAGGGAACCAAGGGTTTCAGGCATCTGTTGTGGTGCAACTTAGGTTTGCTGAAGCTTCGATATTTCTCCCTCTTTCTCATAAACTTTGCAGAAACTCTCGTATTTCTCCCTCTTTCTCCAAGAATTTGTTGGAACTCTCATATGCTTCTCCCTTTCTCTTATATCTAATATTTAAGGCAAGATGGAGGTGAAATGGATTTTACATTTTTGTTAGAAATTTACATGTGTAGCACTCTTTTGCAATTACAGATATCGCACCTATACTTCTGTTGGATTTATAAAGGATAAGAAATTTTAGAACGATGCATAAAGATGGTGGTGATACATATTTGTGCTTATGTTTGTTAAATGTATTTATGTATTGTGCATTCAAGGAAGAAAAAGAAGGCAACCTGAGAAATGAAGATGAAATCTTTTATTCACACGTTCTCTTCACTAGTACTACAAATGTGTGTGTGTGTGTCTATATATATATATATATATATATA
>NW_018164549.1:6161684-6162757 GCF_001263595.1 Phalaenopsis equestris | reverse complement strand
TATATATATATATATATATATCTATATTACTAAACTGAATGCTATATTCTTTAGGAAGATTAACCATTGAAATAATGAATTTTGTCATTATGTATTTGTTGAATCTAAAAATTTCTGGGAAACACGTCTAAGAATTAGAGCGCTAAATAATGTGAGATAGAAAGAGAGAGAAGAAAGCAGAGCAATGGCACAACAATTAACAGTAAATTTGTGTAACCCTTATTCATGAAATGGACTTCCCATTATAGTAATGGGTCATTTGTACAATCACATGATGTACCCCTAGATTATGTAGGTACGGTGGTGGTATTTCAATCTATGCATAAATATGACCTTTAGGGGCCCATAGATGTCCTGCGGGAGGGATCGGGCTACTACTAGACCCGACAGCCCTTAAAACCAAGTGACATCCTTAGGCCAAGCAACCATCATGTCTGGCAACCACTTGTTGAGGACTGGCATTTGTTGTTCCAGAGCTAAAAGGTTCGTTTAACCTATTCGGGTTAGAAGATGCTAGATTTGTTCATATGGATTTGATCAGATAGGTTCTTTGGGAGACCATCCATATTTTTTTGGCTTGAGAGTGTCGTCCTCTTGATTTGTAGGGACTGACAAATTGGGTGTGCGATATCGAGTCATCTTCGATGGGTCCCGTGAGGCTGCATCACTTCTTTTGTTAGTCATGAGATAACTTTGAGATCCGTACTGAGTACAATATCAATTTCAGCCAGAGCTACTTCGTGTTATGGCTTCTTTTTAATCTATTTCCTGTGCTGTTTTTTTGCACAAGCATAAATCATCTCAAATAATTTCTATTACCTTTTGTAGAAAATCTTTTTAGGCAAAAGAATTCAATTGAAGAAAATAATTTTAATGATGTGGTACTGTTGACCTCACTTTCGGTTGAGGTCTAGAAAACTTCTTTAGCAGCCTAGGTCTAGCCATAGGACTTTCCTATTGACTAGTCTTAGAAAATTAGAAGAGGTGCCCCACCATTAGAAATTCAAAGCCTTTCTCTTTACTCAACTTGAAGTTTCACATATTGATCTTAACTTCTAGCATTTAATAGGTAA
>NW_018164549.1:6157648-6157945 GCF_001263595.1 Phalaenopsis equestris | reverse complement strand
CTCTTGCTCAGTGAACAGAAGAGATTCATGTGGAATAATTTTCGCATTAATTTGATGCATGAATTATTTTTAAAAAATAAATTAGGGTTAGGGGTTTTTCAATTCTCCATTCATATGCAATTAATACCTTAACTCCAAACTTTTAAATGCTGTGGCCTCTGTCTAGGTGAACAATTTGAGTATTTTTTCAAAGACATAGGAGATCTCTAGATAGAGATCTTCATTTTCTAAGTTCTTAAGCATTTTCTGTTCAAATAATTATAGAAAATTGCATATGGATTAGAAAATTCTACAAAT
>NW_018164549.1:6126829-6154891 GCF_001263595.1 Phalaenopsis equestris | reverse complement strand
AATATAAACCCTATTTAATTCCTTATATTAAATAGGGGAACTTGTCGGCCGATACATTGGTTTCGCAGACCAAACGAATGTCATAACTTTCTTTAGTTTATTTGATTGAGCCTCACCCTCAATTCTTGTGTTCATCCTTCGGGATAGATACATGATTTGAGGTAAAGCGCTCTTTCATTTAAACTATGAAAATTATGGGGTCAGTTTGACTTCATCTTTTTAAAAACTAAAATTTTTAAAAATGTCCTTCCGAAGCGGGCAACGGGATTTCAATTCCGATGACCGACAGCTTCTTATGGGCAAACCCCACACCAAAAATAGTGCCGACAGGTACTTACCGTCTCTTAGACATTTTATGTTGGTAAGGAGACCAACACTTTTATCTACATTATCATGCATAGATTGAATTTTCCTAAAATTTACTAACAAGAGTAACAAATGACAGAGCTCTTATTTTCTTCGTGGATTTTTTATGGTGGTCACGGGAGTTTTGAAGATCACTTGGGGTGAAGTTCATTGACACCAAGTTTGAAGGTAGCTAATTTGAGGGTTGTTTATTGAGATCTTGTACAGTCCTAATTGGTACTGTCATTTTGGAAGGCAAGCACATTCAAGGAGTATTATTTTGAAGATTATGTACCCTTGTTGTGTTTGGAGGCATTTTTACTTTTTCCTGTTTGTATTACTATAAATTAGGTCTATTTTTATATTGATTATATCACCTTTGTTGCACTTTTGACATTTCATTGATAATTGATTATAAATGAGCCCAATAGTTGTTAGTTCCCTCTATGTTGTACTACAAATACTTTGAGCCATGTGATGTTTGCACATAAAATGAACACTAATTTGTCAAGGGGAATATAATTTGAAATTCGAGAACTATTGTTAGAGCCTTATCAAAAGTTCAAAGCTTTCCATCCAATGTTATATATCACACTTTCTTATGTCTGGGAGGAAAAAGCGGGTGCATCATACTTACTAATCTGAGAATTCCTTAACTCTTAAAGTGAATATATTTTGGGACTGTTGATATGTATTACACAATGTTTATGTAATTATAATTCAAACTAAATTTTAAAATTTACATGTATAGCACTCAAATATTCAATAATATATAAAAATTAAGCGACCAACCAATTGGGTGAATGCAAGAAATCCAACACATCATAAGCTATAAAATGAATGCAAAGAGTTAACAGATCATCCAAAAACAAGATTACATCATTCATTTCATTCATTAAAGAAACATTAAAAGTAGATTCTTGATTACAGCAGCATAAATATATAATAATAAAGACGGACACTTCCTATTATTTCATACCCACATACATCGACATCTACAATCACACAATGACACATAAGAATACATCATAAAATAAGCATAAGCGATATAAAGAAAGACTACAACAAAGATTCCATTCAAAATCTTCAAATGAAACGTGATGGCATCAAGTTTCTTTCTGTCCATCTCCTTATGGCAATGAAGTTGATACCAAATATCGTCCATTTTAGGTTTGACTTTGACTATCCATTTGAAGTACAATCATCCTCTGTACGACTTCAAGGGCATCAATAAAGGTTTCTTCCATTATTTTCATCCGTATGAGCAATGAAATTAACGCTTGGCAAATTGCACCTACAATACACATCACTATTTCGAATGGCACCTATAGTTGTTGATGACTGAATTGAATTCATCATTGTTTTGCATCTAAAAGAAAAACATGAATCATTAGCTTTCAAAGTATAGAAGTAATATTAAGCTGGAGAAAAATAATAAGGGCCCAAAATAAAAACATTGTTGTTTTCAATGAAATATTTAGGAGCTTGTATGAATCATGATAGTGCAATACTGACTCAAAAGACCCTAAACAAAGAACAAAAAATCAAACTAAACCTAATAGGAATGGGTTAGCTATTTAATTCACCTAATAATCAAAATAGTTTTAATTGAGAAATGCACACGACTCAATATTGATCTCATTATTGGGTCACATTCAACTTTTGGAGTTATATGGAGCTTCCAAAAAGGACCTAGTGCCTCTGAATGCTGAGAAAAGCACAATGTGCCCCCTTCTGGTCCAATGTGGTCATGACAGGCTTGGGGCCTTACCATGCCCAGGCGTGGCCACAACCCAGTCTGGGGATCGCCACACCCTCAGTTCTGCAGGTGTGGTCATCTTTCCACGACGTCATTGATCTGTGGCCTTTGTTCATGGATCCTTATCTTGAACTTCCATTCAATCAAATGGCTGAAAACATTTCAAAACCGTTGGCAGCTGTGAAAACCATCGGAGTAATCCGAACTGTCGATCACCAATCTAAACGATGACTCAGGATAGTTGTCATCACCTATAAATGGCGGTTGTTTGTCCCTATAAAAAAAAGGTATCAAGTGAAGTAATTTAGTAGTAAAGGAATCAAGCGAAGGGTGCCTCAAATCCAATGAACACTTCTTCTTCTCGCAGTGCCCACTTCAGTCAAAATTCTTCGGTCTTTGGTCAGCTACTGCTTCGTAAGTCTTTCCACCTCTTTCCTTTTAAGTTAAGTTTTTTAATTCAAGTGATTAAGTTAAATATCTAAGCCTATATTTACTCAAAAGCCTTGGGTTTAGGTTTGACTCAGGTCGACCCGAACCTAACCTAACCCTAATCTCTAAAAAATCTTAACCCAAACCCTAAAACCTAACCCAGACTTGACCCAAACTATACCCAACCCAACTCAGCTCTAGCCCAACCTAACCCAAATCTTAAAACCAAACCCAGGTTTGACCAAACTGAGAGCTGACCCAAACTAGACCCAACCCACCTCAGGTCTAGCCCAACCTGACCTAACCCACCCAGATTAGACCCAACCTAGATGTAAACCAACCTAACCCAAACCCTAAAATCTAACTGAGGTCCAACTCAACCCAGACCTAACTCAGCCTAGACTCAATCCAACTCAGGTCTAGCCCAACTTAACCCGAAGCAAACCTACCTGGGTCAACCCAAGTCAACCAGGCTAACCTAAGTCAAACTCTAACTAACCTAAGTCAACCCGGACCAACCTAAATCAAACCCTAACCAACCCAATTTAACCAAAGCCAACTAAAATCAAACCCTCATCTACACAAATCAACCCAAATCAAACCCTAACCTACTCAGGTCATCCCAAGTGAACCCAGTTTAAACATGAACTACTGTGAATCAGCCCAAGTCTAATCTAACGCTATAATTATGCATATTTCCATATTTTACATATGTTTTATCATGTTTGTCCTATAATGCATGTTTTGTCACGTTTTCATGTTTAAAAACAAACAAAAACATCAAAAAAAATGAAAAATAAGAATAAAATATAAAAAAATAGAAGCCCCTTCCAGAAGGGTTTTCTCTCAAATAAAAATATGAAAATAAAACTTAAAAAATAAATAATAATAATAACAAACTTTAAAAATTAGAAAACCTTGATTATCCAACATGACTAACATAATTTAGTAATTGAAAAAAAAATGATTAATTGAATATTGAACTTCAAATTATAACTAAAGCACATTAAGATAACGAAATGAAACAACACCTAGGAAGATCTGACATGAACCTAAGGTTAGCTAACGTAGCCACCATAACTCAAGGCCATACACTCACCCTAAGTTAGTTTTAGTATTGAATCCTATGTCAGCTTAGATACCTAGCTAGAATTATGGACTATGACATACGAAACAACTAAACCTACCTCTTGAGACTAAAGTAAATACCTTAGAAAGATGTAACCCATGGTTACTGACAAAAATATTTCAAACCTGCTCGAGAGTATGAATCCCTTAAGCTATGACTTTTAAGGAGGATTCCTGACTATGAGGCTGGTTATAATTGATGGATACCGATTTTTCTGGGATGAAAAAAGCCATTGACATATTGATCAGGTAAATCCTTCACAGCGTCTAGATTAGTCCACTTATTAGGATTCTTTAAAGAGTCTAGTGTTCCATTTTCCATTTAGAAATCTTTACCCAACAATATTCCAAGTTTAAGGTTCTTAATTATTTATATCAGTCAAATCAAGTGTTTATAATTAATATCTTGTCCTAACCTGATCAATTTAAATATACCATCTTAAGTTTTCTAAATCACTTCCCATCAGCTATAGTTCTCTATATGGACCCTTATTTTGTAAGTTCCATTCATTTAAAATCCTCCCTTTTAAAACTTACTCTTGAACAATTTGGTTTATCGTATTAATCAAGAGTTTTCTTTAGGGTCTATGATCCTAGATATGTAATTAACTATAATGGTTTACCCCTATAGAAAACGAGGTTCCCAGAATTAAACATTTTCTTTCATCCGTGAGATAAGGAAAAAATTCTTGGTTCTGCAAACCCATAAATCCTAAAGATTTCCTCATCCAGATGATTTGGTTTATTCTGAGGTAATATTTCTTTCCTTCGGGGTGATATATTATTCTTTGAATGTCGTATCTGATCATTCAGATAGAAGTTTTCCAAGGTCTATGATGGCCACATAAAATAAAAAACCCACCACTCTAAATTAAGGTGTTTTTAACAAACATGAGCACAAAAAAGTACCACCACCGTCTTCATGAATCATTCCACAATTCCGACCCCTTTGTAAATCAAACAACAATTTAGTTGTGAGATACATAAATGCAAAAGAATAGAGTTACGCATGTAAATTTCTAACATAAATGTAAATCACATTTTACCTCAGTCTTGACTTAAATCTCAAACTTTAGACAAAAAAGGGAGACAAATATGACAGATTCAACAAAATTTAAGAGAAAGGAAATGAAATCCTTTCTAAGAGAAAAATCAAAGAGAAAATGGGAACTCCGTCTGAGTGCAACACAACTGATGTCAGAAACCCTCGCCTTCTTCAGGTCCTTCGACGTGTGAATGTGCAGGGTTTCCTACAGAAAAGAGGAGGCTGAAAGAGAAAAGAGTTTATTGCTACTTATAGGGAAATGACTTTAAAGATCAACAACATGTGACGAGAGGAGACTGGAGGGCGACGGAGTCGCTACTAAGGGAGACAAGCGACAGCAACATGAGATTGGAGGGACCAAAATTAGGGATTCTAGGGTTTCGAGGGACTGGCATGAGGTATAAGAAAAAATAGTCGCTAGTTTGTTATATTATGAGTTTCATGAGCTTGTCAAATAAAAATCCAAAATTAAACAAAAAAAGACCAATTTTATTTTTTTTATAAAAAGAACCTTTAATACAAAAAAAAAATGATGTAACTACGCTATTTTTCATTTGTATCTTTTTCTAAATAAAATCTTTATTATGTGGCATTATGCTGTCATTTTTAATTTCTTTTAATTAAATTTATTAATTAATTAACATTAATACTAATTTAATTTAAATTTTTTTCCTTTTCAGCTTTACTCAGCTTCCCAAAACAAAAAGAAAATCTCACATTCCTTCCCCCCTCCCCTGACGTCCGCTGTACGGCCACGCACAGTAACATCCATGCGCTGCCCCCCTCGCTCCCATCACGAAATTGCCATGCTCTCTTACCCTCACGCGCGTGTACGTGCATCCTATGAGAGAGAAAGTAGAGGGAGTTGGTCATCAGCACCCGAAGTCCATTGATTATAAAAATTAAAACCTTTGCAAGGTCAATGACACCACTCCAGCTAATACTTTACATTTATCTTTAATTAATCCCTTACTTAGAACAAAATTATTATTTCATTCCTATAGTTATAAATAGAGTTGACTCCTCAATTTTTATTACAAATAAAACAAATTATGATTTAATTTATGGAAATAAGAAAGTATCAAACCACCATCTCCTCACGAAAACATTAATATTAATTGATAGGGATTTGGTTGGAGACCAATAAATCTCTTTTTAGTCAAATTAATGCGTTTAAATTCGGCTTCATGAATGTCAAGTAATATACCTAGGTTCAAACATAGAAAATTAATAAATAATTTTTATTTATAATTTCTTCTTGACAAATGGTAATTGAAGGTGCTTGGAGGGGAAAAAATTTGTACGTCAGGGTTATACAGAAGGTACAGGAGGGTTATATCTGCGTTATATCATTTGTAATATCCCTGTAGCCTACCTGTAACATACTTGTAACCTACAAATATATGAAAACAGAACCGTGAAACTTAATAGAAGGTACAGGTAGGTTACATGTAAGTTACGGGGAGTTTACAGAGGAGATAACGCGGAAAAAACCGCCATGTACCCTCTGTATAACCCTGACGTACGCAGCAACGTACGCAAATTTTTTTCCGCCTGAAGGAGCATCACAGGTTGCAGTTGGTGCTAAGTTGGATGAATTGAAAAAAAAAATTACAATTGTTTTCATGATTTTCAGATGGAATCTCATGTACATTAACTACTTGACATTAAAAAAATGTATATAAATATATACATAATAAGTGTTAATTTATAAAAATAGGAGAATTTTGTTTTTTGAAGCCGCAAAATGGATGAAAATTTATAGAAACAAATTGATTAGGTTATAATATAAAAAAATATATATTAAATTAGAAAGGTTTGATTTTGATTCTGAATTCCAGCTAGTTTGGTTATGCAATTAATTCTTTGCAAGAAAGAATAAGCAATAAATATTAATGTTTGATTGAGTTCATAAAAGTTCTTCGGTACATTAATTAACATCATGTACTCTTTATATTATTAGCAAATTAAATCAATTTGTTGGTATCATTAAGGGATAAGCTGGTAAATTGGGGATAATTAAATGTAAACTCAAGTGAGATCTTGTTGTATTTATGATTGTTATTTTAATGTAGGGTAATTTAGTCTTTTGAATTTATTTTGTCGGTACGCCTTAATCCTCCTCTATAAAAGTGACTAAGGGTTCATGAGAGAGTTGGGGTGAGATGTGCAAAAGTTGTGATCTCAAGCCATTTTTCTTTCTCCCCATCCGATACAGGTAAACTCTCTATCCCCGTGGACATAGACGAATCAACTTAACGTCGAACAACATAAATTGTTTGTACTTGATCATTGTTGTGTGACATTTTTTCGTTTTTCGCTTTTTTGCATAAAAATTAGTATCAAAGCTTTGGGTTTGTGATCGAAGTGTGACTTAGCTTTGACAACAGAAAATATGGCGTGTGTTGTTGACGGTTTTTGCAACATGTGGTCCAAGATGCTTTGCCGGCAGATTTGGCGGGTTCGATGGTAGACCAGCGACAACTCGACAGCTTGGACACGAAGATTCAATGTGCAACCGGAGGATCATTTTCATAAACAAAAAAAGAAAGAAAAAAATAAAAATTTTTATTTGTTTCTTCAAGTGAACCTTTTTTTCCTTTTCTTTTTAGGTTTACAAAAAAAGATGAATGGATGTTTTAAGAAAGATTTTATTTTGCTTGTGAAATTTTTTTAGAAAGAGATTCCAACAGTGATAACATTGAATGATAGCATGACGTCAGGTTCTTCAATGTCTACTATGACGGTGGAAAAATCGATTCTTCATGTGGTTACACATTCCGTTAAAAATTGATGTGATGAAATGTGATGGCAAAGGGAACTTTGGCATAGGACGATGTGATGTAATAGATGCGTTGTGTTCCTTAAATTTTGAGGAAGTCTTGGATAACAAGAAACATCTAGAAGGGATATCATAGAGAGATTGGTTGAAGAAGAATCAGAGTATTTGTGGCTTGATTCGAAATTGCTTAACCAACGAGATCAAATACGGGTTGTGATGGGGAGTTTTGCACAAAAATTATAGGGGATGTTGAAAAAAAAAAATCTCATGAAGAGCATGGAAAAAAAACTTCATATGAAGCGTCGGCTCTATAGATTTGTTACTATTGATGAGTATATTAATGACTTCACAAAGCAGTTAACAGATCTATTAAATTTGGATGAGGAAGTTAGAGATGAAGACAAAACACTCCTTCTGTTAGATTCACCTTCAAATGAGTACCAAAACTTCACGATGACACTCATTCATGGGAAGGAGCTCTTGAAGTATGGCGAAATGACTATAGTGTTGTTGAATCATGAGTTTTGTCTAAGAGGCAAGGAGTCTACAACAATGGATTCAACTAAGGTGCTTACACTCCAAAGGAAACGATTTGAGAAAAAGAAATGAAATTCGATAAAGAAATGCAGTAGGGGTGACACTTCTCAAAAGTGGGGTAAGTCTTGTAGGCACATTCTTGAGAAAAATCAATTTATTTTTTTTTAAATACTGGTTATTGGATGAAAAAATTATCCAAAATTAAAGTAGAAGGGAAATGAAGTTACATCTAAGGTGAAAGTCAATATCATTATGGAAAAATGTGAAGAGGCAAATTTTGATATATAATTATTTGTAGTTTCTCACTGTTTTTTTACAGATAATTTATACTAGATTTTGGATACAGGTGCTACCTTTCACATTTATCCTCATCAAGGGTGGTTCAGTACATATAACAAGTTAGATAGCAGTGCAGTGACTATGGGCAATGATCAAGCTTAATATACTTTTGGTGTGGGGGTATCTTCATCAGGATGCTTGATGATATTTTGATGAAGCTTACTAATGCTATGCATGTTCCAGATATCAGGATAAATTTGTTATCAGTTGGGGCTTTAGAGTTTAAGGTCCATAAAAAAGTTATTGAGGCGAGAGTTCTAAGAATATGTCGTGGATCACTAGATTTTATGAAGGGAGTCGGTTATCACAACATTTACTATCTTATGGGTAGTACAACGACTGAAAAAGGTTGTTATTATTGATAATTCTTCCGACATCACCGTTTGTTGACATATGCAGCTAGCTCATGCTAGAGAGGCTTCAATTCATTTGGTGAAACATGATTGATCAAAAGAGACAAGCACTTGTAAGCTTAATTTTTTATGAAATCTGTGTATTTGACAAGAGAACATGAATATCTTTTAGAACTATCATCGACAACAAAAAATATATTTTATAATATGTTCACAAATATGTTTGTAGCTTGACGACAACAGAATCACTCAGTGGACAAGGAAATTTTATCTCTTTATTTGATGATTGTTTCAGGTATGTTTGGGTATGCACTGTAAAGCACAAGAGTTATGTACTAGAGATTTTCATAACTTAGAAGAAGTAGAATGAGACTATGACTGGTAAAAAAACATATTATATTAGAACAGACAATGGGGTCGAATACACTTGGATGTATTCTTGCAAGAGTGCTGGAGAGATGGGGTAGAGCACCACTTCACTGTTTGAGAGACACTATGATGGAATCGAGTGGCTGAGAGGATGAACCATACTTTGATAGAGAAATTTTGGTGCATGTTATTCAATGTTGCGTTAGATAGAGTATATTTGGCCTAAGTCATAGACTATGACCGTCACTTGGTGAATCGTCTGCCTTTTGTATCTATTGGAAAGAAGATCCCAAAAGAGATGTGATTAGGGTATTCTGCTATAGATTATGAACACATGAGTATTTGGGTGTCCAACTAGCTATCACATGTAGAATGATAAATTAAAACCATGAGCAAAGAAGATGATCTTTATTTCCATCGGGTGTGGAGTTAAGGGCTTCAAGTTGTATGATCAGTTAGAAATAAAAGTTGTCATTAAAGATGATGTTACATTCGATGAGGCAAGCTATTTGAAAAATCAGGACTCAAAGCGGGTGGAATTTTTTTTTGGGCCACAGATATGCAACATAAGATGGAGTTTGAGCAACTCCAATTATTCCACAGAGTTCGTCCACTCTGACTTAGATACTTGATTTAGTTGTTGCCTAGGAGGTATTTGTTATTAGTACTATAGATGTTAAGGATGAGACTTTTGCTCAAGAATCTATTACTAGGAGCAGGACCAGACACTAAAATATCCTAAAACTAGCTTGGTTGAGAGATCACATTACATTTGCACTTTCAGCTACGGAGGCCAAAATTCCTTGTCACTACAAGAAAGTGACGAAGTGCCTAGGCTGTGATCATTAGAGAGTGGCAATGAATGAAGAGATGGAGTCTCTTCAGATGAATTGTACTTGGAGGTTGGTGAAGCTTCCTTCAGGAAGGAAATATATCAGGTGCAAATGAGTGTTTGCAAAGAAGGCTATCAAAGTTGATGATTGGTACAATACAATATTAGTGGTAAAATGATTTTCACAATGAGAAGGGATTAATTATGATGTGGTGTTCTCCTTAATGGTCTAACATCTCTCAATCTGTGTTTCCTTAACACTTGTAGAACAATACGGTCTGATCTTGAAACAACTCAATGTGAAGACTGTATTTCTACATCAAGAATTACAAGAAGAGATATACATGTTGCAACCACCTAGATGTGGAGCATCAAAAGACTTAGTTTGTAAATTGGACAAGTCTTTCTATGAGTTGAAGCTGTCATCACTATAGTGGTATAAAAAAATTGACAAGTTCATGAGGGAACATGAGCATACAAGGAGACAGTATGATCATTATGCAAATTTCAAGAAGTTAGCCAACAGTGAGCTTGTTTACTTGCTTCTATATGTTCATGACATGTTAATTTCATCTGCCAGTCAGATTGAGGTTGATAGGATGATGAATCAACTGTCCAAACATTTTGAAATGAAGGAGTTTTGTGAAGCTCACAAAATTTTTGAGATGAAGATTCTTGGAGACAAGGCAACTGGAAAGATTTATATTTTGTAGGAAGCTTGTCTATGGAAGGTGTTGAAGAAACTTGGGATTGATGTCTTAAGCAACATGATGAATCTACTTATTGAATCTCACTTTCAATTGAGTTTAGATTAGTGTCTAAAGATGATCAGGAAATGAAAGATATGTCATCCGTTCCTTATGTTATTGCAGTGGACAGTCTGATATATGTCATGGTTTGTACTAGACTAGACATTGTACAAACAGTTGGTGTTATGAACAGATTAATGCATGATCCAAGAACACAACAATGATAGGATGTGAAGAGTATTCTGTGGTATATGAAAGGTATAATTAAAGTTGGTTTGCTTTTAAGAGACAGACATATATTGCAAATTTTTTTGTAAGCTACATTGACTCAGACTGTGCATGTGCTATGGATAGAAGAAGATCTATAGATAACTATTTATGCACATTGGTAGGACTTTCAGATAGTTGGAGATCAGTTCTTCAGTCAATTGTTGCTTTGTGTATTGTGGAGGCTAAGTATATGACAATGACAAAGGCAATGAAGAAAGCGATATGAATGCAGGGTCTATTGGACGATTTGAAAGTTGATCAGCAGTCTCTGATGGCGTTATGTGACAATCAGAGTGCAATATTCTTGAACACAAATCCAGTTCATCATACTTATACCAAGCACCTTGATGTGAGGTACCGTTTTGTTCAGGACTTGATTGATGATAACAAGGTTCTGTTGAAGAAGATAGAAATAAACAATAATCCAGTGGTGATGCTCATTAAGGTACTATAAGTTCAGAAGTTCACATACTGCAGGAATTTGGTGAACATCCTAGCTCAGGGCTAATTGCGTAGTCGAGCATTTCGAAGAATTAGAGTGACTGAATTAGAGTTTGAAGCTTATTTGGTCATCTCTCACTTATCTGGAAGTAAGAAATGATGTGAAGGTTTTTGTATTTATGATTTTTATTGTAATTACGGTTAGTTTAGACTTATGACTTTATTTACTTGTATATCCTAATCATCATCTATCAAAATGACTTATGTTTGTGAGAGAGTGAGAAGGTAACAATTGTCACTTTAAGATGTTTTTCTTTCTCCCCATCCGTTGCTAGTGAAATTTGCCTCCCTATGAATGTAAAAAACCAACTTAACACCAAACCACGTAAATCTTTTTTGTTTGATTGTTGTTGTGTGAAATTTCTTTATTTCCGCATTATTTTTGCATAGTGGATCTAACTGATAGAAACTAAAATTCAATTCTAAGAAAATATCTCAAATTTAGAATCCTTAATCAAACAACAAAATGAATAAATTTGTAAATACAAATACATACCTCCAAACATTGATATTCTATCATTATTCACCAATTTATAGTACTTCTAAATCTTTTTTCGCTCCCAATCGATGATGTATGCATTGCTTGACAGAAAGAATAGGCTTAGGGACGTCAGAGAAATATTAGGTGTTTTGCATGCACCTACGACCACCCATGAGAGGAGAGAGAGTGGGTCCCTTCTCTCTCTCTCCTCTCATTGGGTGGTTGTAGGTGTATGAAACATATCTAATATTTGCCCTAAGGGCCTCAAAAGAGAGTGGGATACAATCATAACCTAAGCAAAAGAGAAGATTTTAGTATTATTTAATTTACGAGGATTGTTAAATGAATGATATGTAGGCATTGTGGTTTATCCAAGAGAAATGGAGAATGAAGCATTACATGCCCATCGGCAAAATGTTCCAAATTTATAAAATTATGATTCAATGAACGGATTAAATCATATATTTTAAATTCATATAAAATTATGATTATACCAAATAAATAAGATTTTATAAATCCATTGAAAGTAAAATAAATATGATAGTAATTTTACATGTTCCTCAAGGCTTGAATGACATTTTATATAAATGTCGACTGGGTGCTATATATAAAATTGCCTTGCTCAATTTATATTTTAATTTATTTTATTGTTATTTATATAAACCCCAATGTATGTGGGTAGCACTCTTTTGATGAATTAGTATCCCAAATTATAACCACAGATATTAAATCATATAAAAGGGGGTTATAATCTTATAACCAAATCAATGTTAGTGTTTCAAATGCTAGGTTACTATCTCCTTTCATAAAAGGGGGGTCTAATGACCACATCCGTATGATCATATGCATTAAAATTCACATAATAAAAGTCTTTTTTATTCAATATCATGATAGTATTATCTTATTATATATATATTATAATACATAATTTTAGACGTTTTATCTCCCACAAAAAGATGAATCTACAATCAAGACTATAAAAATCATAAAAGAATGTTAGGCTTGACTTCAATGCTCTTTAATTAGTCATATTTTTCTCCCATATATATAAATGCTCCTTCTTCAAGGTTCTTGAAGAAGAGGAAGAGAAAGAAAAGGAGGTGAAATTGAAACCCAAGACCGGAATCAACGCCATGCTCGCATTCCCCTCTCCTCCCTTTCCTTCTCCTCCGACGCCACCACAGCCACCTCCCTCGCCTCCATCGCCACCATCGCCGGCGAGCTCTGTCTCTGGCGATGGGCATTCCAGTGCTCCGAGCCTAATCATCATCGTCGGCATTATAGCCATCGTCATCACCGCCTCCGCTTCCATCCATCTCTTCCTCCGTCTGATCTCCCGTTCCAGATCGTCTTCCTCCGCTTCGTCTTCCTCATCTTCCTCCCCTCCATCTCCCATCCCTCTTCTCCTTTCCGTCGCAGGTAATGATTCCGAACCACCGTTGCCGGCTAACGATCGAGATCAGTTAATCTCATCTCTCCCTATCTTTACTTTCGCATCATCCTTCTCCGCCTACCAGAAACCCCAATCACTGGACTGCGCGGTTTGCCTCTCCAACTTCCGCCCTCACGACGAACTTCGCTTCCTCCCAGCATGCCGCCACGCCTTCCACTCCCAATGCGTCGACACCTGGCTCCGATCCACGCCATCCTGTCCTCTATGCCGCGCGTCCATCCGTCTCCCTCCGGCGGCGGTAGGGGCTGCGCCGCCGGGGGGGGGCCCCGGGAGGGGGGGGCTGGCCCGCCGGCGGCGGCCTCCGATCCTTCCAGATCTGGAAGCTTCCGAGTTGAACTCGGCAGTGTAAGCCGCCGGAGGCCGTCGGCAGATGGGATCCCCAGCGGCCATGGACGATCGTACTCTTTGGGTTCTTCTTTCGACTATTTGGTGGACGAGGAGGTGGAAGCGGTTGTGGAGCGCCTGAGGAGGGCACCGGTGGGCAAACCAGAGAACGGCATTGAAGTTATTGGAGCGCCGCCGCCGCCGGGATCCGAGGTCGCTGAGAACGCCGGAAATGGGGGGCGTGGTTGGCTTAGGGATTGCGTCGATCGGCTCACTTCCTCGGCATCTTCTTCCTTCAATTCCTTGAGATTCTCTGGGAGAATCGGCAGCCATCATTTCGATCCATCTCCGGGCATCGTCGCCGGCAATGTCGACCGTAGTTGGGATTTGGAGGCAAGTGGTTTTGTGGAGTGGGAGGAGGAAAGTGGGTTTGGGATGCTCTACAGATGGCTGGTAGGGGTATAATGGTAATTTCGTATACATATTCTCCATAGGACTAACGCTTAAGAAGCTTCTTTGTGGATAAACTGAATAGAGCTTGGCGAGGGGTCCGATTTATTTTTCTTGCTGTTTTTACCGAATTGGTGGGTTATTGATGGTATGACACAGCCAAAACATCAAATGAACTCCAAAACCTGAGTGTATTCGATATCAAGGATATGAATTCTTTCCTTTTATTTGTAGTTGTATAGTATGATATTGGTCATTCATTTTATTTTTAGGTATCTGAACTTAATTTCATTCATTTTGTTTAAATTTATTTTTAGTTTTTATGATTGAGTAAAGTGCCTAAATAGTCCCGACTTAGGGCCCGTTTAAGTAGCTTATAAGTGCGGGGGCGTTTTTGTAAATGCTGCGGTACCGTTTGGTTCGCAGGTTCAGTCCACTTATCTGAAATACGCGGTTGGATTTTTACACTAAACAGGCTGTGGGTCGAACCCCTCGGTCGACCAGCGTACCGCGTTTCAGGATAAACAACTTATCCTGAAATGCACAAACTGGCCTAAATGCACCCTTATTATATGAGATTGTTTTAATTCTAGAGTTTATAGAAGTGTCACAATAGTCTCCAATCTTTTTAAATTAGGGAAAAATTTTACGTCTAGACGTCCGTCCTTCCGGCCAATCACCAACCACCATGTCGTCTGACAATAAGGTGTATGGGGATGTGACAGGTAGTTGGTCATCGGACGTGTGGTGTTCGGACGAAATATAATAGTGGCTCTCATGAAGGAAAAATTATTATATTCAAATGAGTTGCTGTATTGGCTCCCTTTGGAGAATTACTAGAACTCATTCTTAAAATATTTGGGGACTATTTTGGTACTTATATAAATCCTAGGGGTATTATTTCAACAATTTATTCTTTTTTTTTTTAATTTTAATTCTCATTCTTTAATATTAAATGAATAATATGAGTGGAAAAGGCATATGTTGTTGCAAAATTGCTCTTTTTTTAAAAAAAATTAATTTATTTATTTAATATCGCAGTGGGCATTATTTGATGTGGGTGGCATAAGAAGCGGGGAGTAAATTGCATGAGTTGGGAACTTGAGAGGATCACGCGAAGGAATCCATAGTGTAAGGCAATAGAACAATATAAAATTTCTGAGCAGCCTTACATTGTTAGACCTCTCCGTTCCCAAGAATAAAAAACATTAAAGCACTGATTCTCGCATCCATAGAATTAATATAACTTAAATATATAAAATTATTGTGATAAACTAATACGAAAAGATAAGATCGGCTGCAAATCATATTTTAAAAATTTTAAGATAAATAAAAATATGACATTTTATCTCCAACCAAATAATTTAAAATTTTACTTGTACTAATTGATTAACCCTCACTTCTGAATAGGGCTGTCAATTTGGCTCGTGAACCCCTCGTATTCGGCTCGTTTGTTAAGCCTAACGAGCCGAACACGAACAAATTTTTAAACTCGAAATGTAAACTAGCGGAACACGAACAACAGTTTGTTCGCTCGTGTTCGGCTCAAAATGACTCGAAAAAAAAAATTATATAAATTTTTATATAACAATATATTACATATATTTATGTATAAGTTTAAATCATAACATTTCATGTGGTAATGTGGTTATTGTCTTCTTTTGTATATATTTAATCTAGGTTTGAATCACACACTTTACATCTATTTTTCTCAATTTTAGTTTAACGAACCAATTTCGAGCCGAACACGAATATTTAAATCGAGCCGAACACGAACACACTGTTCACCAGCATATTTCGAACACGAGCTGATTTCGAACACAAGCTGATTTCGAACACGAGCTATTTCGAATGAGCCGAACACGAGCCGAGCTTGAGCACAAGCCAAGCCTGACCTCACTCGCTCGCTTAAGCTCGGCTCGTTTACAGCCCTACATCTGAAATTTATTACTCTTTCTCATAAATTTGCATAGCAATTAAGAAAAAAAAAAAGAGTATCAACACTTTATATGACCTTTTATGATGAACTTCGTAATGGTTATGAAATTTTTGTGTCCACAAATTAGCCGTTATGCACAGATCTCGAAACATAATGGACGGTGGATAAATTATACCGAAAATAAAGAAGTTATAAGGTGATTAATAATATCTAGAAATGAGTTCAATCCCTCTCCCGGTCCGAAAAGAAAACTATAAATAAATAAATAAACGATGGTGGGAGGCAACTTCACTATTAAAATACCATGTAATATATTATGAAAATTTATTATGCCCGGAGTCCAATGAATCACCTCCAATGAAAGCTAACAAGAAAAAAAAATTCTGTTTTTTTTGTGATCTGGCCCGGTAACATAGGAGAATATTTCTCCCGTCTTATTTCACATTATTTAGTTGTTATTGTATTTTCATAACACATGAAATATTCCTAGAACACAATAATACATAAATATCATCACAATAACACCTAAATAACGCGGAAGAACACGGAGAAATATTCCCTTGGGCTAAAATGAATTTTTTTTATTTTTTTTTTAACTCCACGTGATAAAATTTTATTGGACACCGAATATAACTCTACGTCCGTAATATTTATTTGTAATATGATAGTGGTTAACGTCAGTTTTGGTATTAAAAAGTGAAATCAAGCCTCTCTGTCCTCTGATGGCTTTTGAGAGTTTTATTTAAGCAACTCATTAAATGTTGCAAAATAAAATTATAGTTTTCATCTATAAAATCAATATTGCAACAAGCCGCATTTATTTTTATTTCATGCATTAGGTGTGCGCCAATAAATACCTGGAATTACTGTTTACATTTCTGCCCATAAATAATTGCGGGCATTTACATTTTTAACACTTAATTTTTGTGTATTTATATATCTCACACCTAAATTTTCATAATTAGACACGCAGCATTCAAAATTTTAATTTTAAATAGAAAATAAATTATTATTATTTTTAAAAAAATTAAATGCCACATTGCTACAATTAATTTAAAATAAAATAAAATATGCTCTAATGTGATAATATTGTGACGTTAATATTAAACAAAGTTAGCATTGAAGGTAATAAATTAATTATATATTTATGTTATAATTCATAACAAAATGATATTAAACATAAGTAAATGAATTTGTAACTTAAAATAATTTTTGTTAATTGCTATAAATCTTAAATTGTATTTATTATTTTGTTTCTCAATTTCATTTATAAATAGATGAGTATAGGGGTGTAAACGAACAGAGCTTGTGTTCGTGTTCAGTTCGTTTGAAATTCAGTTTGTTTGAAATAAGCTCGTGTTCGAAATTGTTCGTGAAGTCACTGTCGTGTTCGTTTCTTAACGAACGAGCCGAACATGAGTTGTTTATGAATGACGAGCCAGTTTGACATCTCTAATATTAGTACATATAAATAATATATTATATTAATTATATAACTTATATTATATAAATATATAATATCTTTATTAGTATATTACTTATACAGTATATTAATATATTATTATTATTAATTTATTATATATTATAATTTATAAAATTTAATTTTTTAAAATATCATACATTTTTATAAATAATTATTTTAAATTATGTTATATTTCGAACAATAACGATTCAAACACGAACGAACACATCACTGTTCCTGTTTGATTCGTTTAACTAACCGAACAAAAAAAATTTGTTCATGTTCGTCTCGTTTATTTTTCGAACGAATCAAACGCAAACTCATTGACGAACATAACACAAACTGTTCGCGAACAACGAGCTTTTTTGACAGCCCTAGATGAGTACATGACCTAGAAAGGAAGACGAAAAATTCTGAATTTTCTCTTTTTCCTCCATCAAATTTAAGGGGACACGAAATTAGTTTGAAGCTTTATCAATTAGTAGTGGTGCACGCGCAACCAATACAATGGGACGGGTTGTATCGTCGAAGCTGAAGAGAGCCACAAATTGGTGTGCCAAAGGCTTGATATGCTCTAAGGAAAGTGTGATCCACATGTCTCCCTCCGAGGCTATTTTAATGTCATTAATTTCATCTTTTTATTTGCTTAATTGTGTTGAATTTATTTCATATTTTCATTTTGCCAAATTGCATTATAGATCTAGCGATCTTAGATTAGATCAATAGTTTTCATTAAATCAAAATGTCTACACAAATATCACTTTGTCATCATGTTAAGCTAGAAATATTTGTAGGAACATGTTTTAAGAGAAGAAAAAAAGTAAACTATTTATGGGTTAGCATGTTTATGTTTAATTTTTGCATTATCTAATTCTCCTTCATCTGAGCCAAATTCGAAAAGTGGAAATAATTCAATTTTCAAAGAAATATTGGGTAAAGGGAAAACTCAATAATTGATTTGATGCATGCTTGAAAATTCGCGGCGATAGAGTAACACATAATTGTCTTTGCATTGTAAGAGAGTCCAACATACACTCAAATGAAAAAAGATAACCAGTAAGAACACCAAAAGTTTTTTACGTGAAAAACTAAAAAAAGTAAAAAACCACAGAGCCGCTCTGTTGTGATATTCCAAAATGAGTTTGTAATTAGAAGTGCAACCCTTGTCTCACTGGCGGTAAAAGGTTACATTATTTCTTGGATTCCAACGTATGTGCAAGGAAAAACTTGTTGCTCCGCGGTAGGGAGCAGGTGACGACCAAAGTTGATCGACAGTAGTCGGTAAAGAGGCGGTTTGAGTTGGCCGAAGGCAGCGACGACATCAAGTAGAAGCTAAGGGGGCAACTGGTGGTAGCAGTCAAAGGTGGCGGCATGAGGAAGCAGCGACGATGGGGATGAGAGGTGGCGAAGGCTGTCGAAGGTGGCTGCAATCAGAGGGTACTGAAGAGGGAGGCAGCCTGACTAGCCCTTTACTTTTTCCCACCCCTCCCCCCCCCCCCCCCCCCCCCTTCGAATCTCGAGACCTGACATGGATCTCGGGCAGTTTTGAGCAAGAAAAGTTCAAACTTCAATTAAAAGTCATCCAGAACTCATATTTTATCAAACTTATAACCAAACTACCTGGCTTGACAAGACGGACCCAACAATACTAAAATCAATCTAATGTAGATCAAATCAAGCCCAAACCAAGCTGTTAAATAGTTTTTAAAAGCTTTTCGGGCATCATTGGAAGGTCAAATGGATTTCGATTATGACATGCTTATAACCAAATTAAGCATTTTGAGAAGACAAATCCAATAACTCTAGGATCACTCAATTTTGATATCATTATGACACTAAAATATCCATAAAACTTTGTTGATAATGGGGATATTTTAACTCTAGGATCGCTCAATTTTGATATCTTTAGGTCGTCCGATCAAAAGTTGTATGGATTACTTCATTATTTGCAACCCAAACTCATACCTAGACCTTTAAAAAGAGAAAGATTATAGTCTGCGGAAAAGGGAGCAACATCTCAGCATCCTGCATTGCAAATTCGACCAACTTTGATCGTTGCTTTTGCTCGAAGGTGGCCCCCGGCCTCAAGCCGCCTCCTCACCTCCACCTCTGGTCATCGCCGCCTCCGTCCAACACCTGTCTTCGTCTCCCCCAACCATTGACGCCACCTATGATCACTGCTGCCTCCGCCTCCGACCAGCTTTGGCCGATGTGACCTAGGGCCCACTCCAGCCGCCGTCGTCACCTCTGCCATCGTCGTCTTCAATCAACTCTGAACGCCACCCGCCGACCACCGTTTACCACCATCAGCTATCGCCCGCTCCCTACGTGGCAACAAGTTTTTCTGTGCATATACGTTATAATCTGAATAACTATGCAACCCTTTCCTGCCTGCGGGGCAAGAGGTTGTACCTATAATCACCAACACACAATGGAATATTTCAATTGGGGTAAAGCTCCAAGATTTTTTTCTTTTGGATTCGAAAATGCTTCCTATAAGGGCAAGCCCCTAAAGTTATTACATCTTAGATAACCGGAGTCACCTAAAAAAACTATCGATAAAAATTAGGGGATATTATCTTCAAAGAATTTAAAAGGACAAGACTTTTCAACGGTATCAGACAAAGATGTGTGAAAGGGGAATGACTCAAGTTTAGAACATTTCATTTTGAAATCCAAACAAGGAAGAACTAGGGGATGTCATAGATCAGGAGGAGAACCTCGGTGATCCTGATAGTTTTTATATGTAGGGATTTATGAAGTTGACACCACTATTTGAAAATTTTAATCATCAGTAATGACACCAAAAACTTGATCCCAAACTTGATCCCAAGCAAAGTAAGATTTTAATTATATTTGTAGGGATTCTACGCAAGTATACATATCTTTATCAAGTAATATAGAGCTTTCTAATTATGCCCGGAATATCGATCCCACGAAGATTGAGGTTAATCACGGTGGCTTTCAAGAGAAGTTCTAGTTTAGAATAACACGCCCTAGCATTGAAGGTTGATAAAGGTTTGATTTCAAGTATATCCTACAATTGTTACTATAATGTTACTTCTACTCCTAAACTAAAATACTTAGTGAAAATCAGAAAGTGGGGTTTAATATATTAAAAGTATTCTTCCTTATATAATGAAATTAGTGACATGTGTAAAAGTAAAATAAGTAGTGAGAGAGATTGTGATAAATAGGAGCAATTATATTCTTTACCCTTACTAGAGATGCTATAAAGAACATTGGTTAATCTAAATTTGAACAGTTCTAAAGACGGGCCAGGCAGAGAAGATACTAGCTCTAACTCTAGAGTTCCCTCTTATCCATCCATTTGGATCTCGCATCAAAACCTAAAACAATAGACCAAATTAGGGGGCTTTAGCCTGTCACTCTAAAGTCCTCTAATTCTACACCCATTAAATATTATTTTCCTATTTATTTACACCCAACCATATGGACTACATTCTCATCCATACAATCTCATGTGATTCTGCCACAGTTGATTGAGACAATATCATCACGGATTTACATGTTCTCACAACAGATTTTAACATGCAAGTTTATCAAGTTTACATGTAAATAAAGAACAAAGTAAAATCATCACAATATATTATCACTCTACTCTATTCTATATCTTAAACATGCATACTAATTCATTACAAAATGGAAGAGTAAAGAAAACTACTCACTACATATGGAGAAACAACAAGAACTTTTCATTGAACAAGACTTTGAAAACATACAAACAAACTGTTAGATTCAAATAAAAATACAATGAAAATACTTATCTCTAATGAAAATCAAACTCTCCTTGTATAGAAAAAGCAATCTCCTTACAATCCTCTCTAAGAATAAAGTGAAAAGAAAAGAAGAAATCTCTCACTCTATCTCTTTCTCTCTCACCTTGTCTCCCCACTTGGAGCTCACGCCCAAGCCTTCTTCCTCTTCTCCAAGCCTTCTTCTCCTCTTTCTCCTCTTCCTTCTCCTCTTCTAATTGATTCAAGAGTCCAAGAGTTATTTTAAAAACATTTCCAAGCCTTTCTTTTATAATTTCATAAAAGAAGCTAAGTGTCTCTTCAAAAATGTCTAGATTCAATGATTCTTCCAAATGGTGCCTTAAGTGACTCTTCATGACTCCATATAACCACTCCAAATTCTTCTAGAAAGTCCATTTTCTCATTTCCAATGAATTTTTCAAGAGAATCAAGAATTAACGCTTAAGAAATTGTCCAAATCCGATGTATATTCTAGAAGATATGTTGAAAACTGTCTGGCGCCTCAGCGCCGTTTTTAGGCGCTTAAGCGCCCTCCTCTCTATCTGGGTGGGGCCTGAACGCCATTTTTAGTGCTTAAGCGTTTTGCGCAGGCACTTAAGTGTCCGGTTTAGGTCCTCTTGGCTCCGGTGTGCCCCGGTTTGACACGATTTGCTCCGGTTAGCTTTGTTTTGGTCCATTTTTGTTCTCTTTGCTCCAATCACTCCAAATTCTTCAATTTGATGTATCTACAATTAAAAACACAAGAAAACATACATTTAAAGTGTAATATTCCCAGTTTATCTTATTGTTTGGCTTCAGTTTCCAGAAGAAATTATTCAAGTATTTCATCCGGTAAATTTTATTAATTAGGGCTTAGATCTATACAAAACAACCGTTTATGCGAGACGGTCACACAAATAGTCTGGAAGATATGAGGATTTAGATCGTAATGAACGACAACCTCAAAATCCTAAGACGAGTTAGGGCTTAGATTGTACAACAGAGTTGTACAAAGGCCGAAAGAGAGGTTGAAGATTTATGTTGCACTAGGCAAACAACCTCGAAATCCTATGGCTTATTGTTTAATTCTAAGGAATGGTTTAGTTGGTGAATACATTTTTTGCTGTGGAAGATGGTCGTGCTGCCCACAGTCGTGCTGCCCACAATGCTATGCCCACAATGCTAGCTTCAAGCTCCTCTTTGTGGCGAGTTTAAGTTTTCTAATGTGTTAAGTTATGATGTCAAATCAGATGTCCCTAAGGTTGTGATCATTTAAGTATTATGGGGCATATTAAAGTTGATTAGTGTGACACTGGTTAGGATCCTATGGTTCCCTCGTTATGACACTACTATTTTTTTTTTTGATTCACTTAGTAAACTCAACTTAATGAGTTCCATACTTAATGAGTTCCATACTTTAATTTAGACCGTGCGAAATCTCGTTAGCAACTGTAGGTTACCTCCTCTGATGGATTCCCGTTCAACCAATAAAGATATTTCAATTTAGTTGCAATTTTGTGTGATGTTTGTGATTAAATTTTGAGTTGTTTTATATTTTGAATGTTGTGGCGGTGAATTTTATCTTGGTTGATTTTTAATTTTGGTTTTGGTTATGTGGCTATCCTGATGGTTTTAGTTCTCATGCAGGGTGACATCTTTGTTTAGCATGTAAATTTGCAGGTATAAAAGTACAGTATGAAGTACAAGAAAAGAAAGTATTGTAAACTGTAAAACTGTACCTGGTGAGTCTTCTCAGTCCTCTCAGGGTGACATCGTTGTTTAGCATGCAAGTTCGTAAACATAAAAATACAATCCATGCTTGTAGTAAAAGTAGAGAGTACAGTTTGAGGAGTGTATATCAAATCCTATGTCATACCCTAGTGCATCTAAATTTTGAGGATGATTCCATTAAGCAAATCATAATAAGTTCGCATGTTCTTTAAGATTTCTGAAGGATAATGAAGAAGTCTCATGTAATACCTAGACATTTCATAGTCCTTGGAATTATTTAGAGTTCATTTTGGCCTTATTATGTTTACTATATAGTTCATCCTTATAGTTCACCCAGTTAATTCTCATATGCTAAGTGAATTTTGATGTTTTGATTATCCCTTAAATAGGGTAATTATCACTTGATGTCTCATTTATGAGCTATACAGGTAAAAACCCTTGGGGGCAACTCAACTCAATTAAGGAGTTTAATTAATTTGATTTTTAAAGAATGGGCTTGTAGTGTTTTGAAAGGTTTTAAATTAATTATAAGTTATTTTCGAAACCTTATTAGATAAAATTTTGATTAAGCCTAGTTCACTGCTAAGCCCTTAAGATTTAATGGGTAGATTGGGTAGATTTATAATTAGATTTGTAATTTTAAGAAAAAAAATATTTTTAATATTTATATTCTAAATCCTTATCATGAATTATAAATAATTTTAAAACTATTAATTGGGGGCTTCAAATCAATGAGTTATGATCTTCTAAAATCAAACTTCTCACCTTGTAAAACATCAGAAGGTGAAACCATAGTTAATAATATGAATGTAGGCTCCCACAGCAACACGTAAGCACCAAACGAAGGCTTATAAACGATGGTTCAAATAGAATTTTTTTCTACCACTTACCCCTTTATACATTCCAATCATCAAAACATATCAATTAAAATCATTTGTTGCTCATTTCGTCCTTTGGTTAAGCCTTAAATTCCAAAATTACCCTTTTACCCCTAAGGCCTTAATACCCTATAATTCACTAAATTAGACTCAAATGACTTCAAGATTTTATATTACCTCATTCATGGGTTAATTAAAACATACTTAAACCATTTGTTGAGAAAATGTGATTTTTCTGAATTTATTTAATTTTGTAATTATTTATAATGCAAAAAAAAGGATTTTCAATGAAAATATAATAATTCAGTCAAAATAAAACCTCTATCCTTAAGAAAATTATTGGGGGTTCATCTAGGTCAGAGGACTGCTTGGACCAATTTTCATGATTTTTAAAATTTAATTTAATTATTATATATATTTGTTTATTTTGAGTATTAATTAAATATAAAATAATATTTAAGTGAAAGATTAAGTTTTATATTTTTTTATCAAATTTCTCTAAGTCTAGGGAACCCAAAGAAATAAATGTCATATTTTTTTTGGCTTATGTTTTAATTATTGGAATTATTTTAGTGAAAACTTAGGGAAATTTCATTTTTAAGCCTTTAAAATTAATATTTTGACTTAGAAAATTATGAAAATTATTTTAATTGGTCCCAAGTGATCAGGAAGACAAATGTGATATTTTAGTGTGTTTTTACCATTTTGCAATTTTTATAATTTTTAATTCATTTTAATTATTTAAATGCTCAAATAGCTTTAAAAAACGAAGAATTTATTTTAATTCAAATTTTATTTTTCTTAGGTTCCTCTGGTCATAAGGAGCTCTCAAAACCAATTTTGTAATTTTTTGAGTTGTATTTTAATTATTATAATTATTTTAATGCCAAAAATGTGATTTTACTTAATTAATCCATTTGAATTGTCAAATTAACTCCAATTGACTTGAGATTTTTAAGAGGACCTCCTCTAACATTAAATTTTAGTGTGGAATAGTTTTTATATCCATTTAAATTTATTATTACTCCAAATTAATTTTCTGTTTATTTTTAGGGTTGGTGATAATTAGGGTTATTTTCAATGAGTTATATTTTTCTTGGGATCCTCTGGATACAGTGAACCTACCAAAATAATTTTTGTATTTTTTTGATGAGTATTTTAATTATTATAATTTTTATACCAAAATAGGGCCCATTAATTTGAAAATTATATATCTCTAGTTAGAGATATTATCCCCTGACCTTGAAAAAAATTAGGGGAGATGCCTAACAATAGAGACATCAAAGGCCACATGGTCCCATGCCATGGTGAAAAATCTATACAAATGGAGAATCGAAACAAGGAAAACACCATTTAATTAATTAAAAATAAAATATGCATCAAATGGACATGAAAATATTTTCACATTGTTCTCATCTGTTCACTAAGGAAGAGAATATTTTTATTTAATTTTTTTTATTTTTCTTCACAAATTTATGGATTTTTTAAGTTCTGGTTATTTATTTAAATAGGAAAATCCCTATTTTTCTACTTAAGTGACACGGCGCCACCTCAACCTACGGAGGCTCCAAAACTCTATGCGACATGCTCACATTCGACGACGTCATCCACGCGTCTGCCCCATCATCCCGCAGTTCCGCTCCATCTCCTCATTCGACGCAATCAGAGCCTTTCATTCGATAAACGTGCGATCCAACGGCCATAGTTCATAATCCCCAAAGCATATAGCACGAGAACTGTCCACCTTCAAACCCTAATATCTCTCTCGATACTTAACCAAATCAAGTGAGGTTTGTTCCCATCCAAAAGGTTAATCAAACCCTAAGTCAACTCTATGCTCATGGAGAATTAAATAAAGCTCAGTTTAGGGTTAGTGTTCAATACCTTGGTCCAAGAGGGGGGGGAAAGCCTCGATTGGATGCTTGTGGAAGCTTTGTGGGGGTCCAAAGAGCCTCGGGATTGAGCCTCGAGCAGTGGTGAATTACCTAGACCAAATTTTAACCAAGGCTGATTTGGGGTGTTGATCAAAATCCACCTTAGGGTGCTCTGGTAATGGGGATCTATGGGGGATCTTCCTCTCTCACTGTAGGGATGGTGTGGGTGCAATTAATTTGAATTTGGTCGAGGATTTGAGGATGTCATGTTTCGGCCTAGGGATCGAGCTCCAAAATTGAGCTCGAGCAGTGGATTTGAGTGGCTAATGATAGTTGGGTTGAACTTAAGAGGTCTTGAGGAAGCTCTGGAAGCAATTTAACAGATTCTTCCTTGAAATTTCAAGCTCTCCTTGTTTGGCCATGGAGGGGGTTTTAAATAGATGGAGAAGGAGAGGCCACCAGGGGCAATTGTTGGGTGTTTTAAGTTGTTTATGGGGATGCCAACAATGTGAAAAAATCCAATTGGGACGAGACATTTTTTATGGGTTTAATTTTGAGTTTTAGCCTAGGTGGCCGGCCGGTCAGGCTCAGGTCACCATCTGATTCAGGGAGGGCAGGGCTTGAGTTTGGTGAAGTCAATTGGGGTTGGTCATGCGTAAAGGCATAGAATTGAATAGCATGGAGAAAGGGCCATTTTGGGTCAATTTGGGTCAAATCATGGTTTGGGGCTGGGTTCACCCCTCAAGGAAGGTTTGGGTGCTGAGGAGAATCAGATGGCTCAGCTGAAGTGGTATGGAGAGGTCTCCATCCAAGGGATTTTGGCTAAGCATGAGTGATTCATTAAAAGGGTTAAAAACCTTTTTAAAGAGGCTTAAAAGTGGCTTGGTCTCTTGCCATTAATAGCTTGAAGATGTGGCAAGGCTCTCATGGCTTGGAAGTGGCTTCATGACTTACATGTGGCTTGGCTAATTTTCATGAGAAGGAATTTTCGGATTTATTTGGCATTTTTGGTGGAATTTGGCATGATGCTTGATTTGAATGATTTTATTTTGAATTTATGACTTTAGGAATGATTTTAATCAAATGGATGATGTAGAGAAAGAATTGTCATGTGGGCTTTAGATTTGGGCTTTTGAAATTAGATGTAGTGGGTTTGGGCTTTTGAAATTGAAATTGTATTTGGGATAAAATTTGGGTTAATTGAATGTTGATTTTTGTGTATGAATATGTCATGAAGGCTTTGGAAGAATTTCAAGTGATTTTGAATTGAATTGGGGGGCTAATTTAGTTGATTTAGACATATGGTCAAAATTGGGGCTTTTTGATTTAAGTAAAATTGGGCTTGAAATTGGATCAAATTGGGTTTGAATTTTGTTTATATTAGAATGGGGATGATGAATTTTGATTTGAAATTAAAATTGGGCAAGATTGGGGTCAATTGGGCCAAAATTGGGGCAAATTTGGGGACATTTGGGCCTTTAAGGACAAATTGGGGCTTTTGGTCAAATTGGATTAATTTGGTCAAATTGGGTCAAATTGATGATAAAAAAATTTAAATTGGAATTATTTGGGATGATTTTGGAATTTTTGGGAATTTTTAGAATTTTTAATCCATGAGGGGCATTTTGGTAATTTTGGCAATTTTGGCAATTTTTTGGGGTAGTTTGGGGATTTGGTAATTTTTGTTAATTTTGGTCAATTTAGGTAGTGGTGGGGGGTTTGAGATGATTTTTGGACAAATTTGGGTATATTAGGTAATTGTGAGATTTTTTGGCAAAGATTGTGGTTGTAGCGGTATTTTGGTAATTTGGTGATTTTGTATCAAAATGGGCTAACAAGCCAGGAAGCCATACCAAACCAATAGGATTCATGTGATGACTCATTTTGGATGCTCAATATGCTGGCTCTAACCCTCTTAGCTGATCAGAGGAAAATATGTTGAGGTTTTCATACTTATTTTATACTATTTTTGATGATATTGCACTTTAAAGAAAAGTATTTTTGATATTTTGTTGTAGGAATGATGAATTAGGGTCATTGGAGCAAAAATATGCAAAAAAGAGCAAATTTGGGGCGAAAAGGACCAAAATGTGCAGAATTGAACTAGGGCGCCAACAGCGCCTTCGACCCCGTCGACGTCCCCCGTCGACGTCGAGATTTTCCTTAGACTCCAGAATTAATTCATTAAGAAGGTCTGTCGTCGGTGCCCTCGAGGCCGCCGACGAGGCCGCAGACGGCGAGCTCGGCGGGTTTGCCCCATCAGGCCTTGGGGAAAGG
>NW_018164549.1:6120993-6126133 GCF_001263595.1 Phalaenopsis equestris | reverse complement strand
TGGGAGCTCCAAAGTGAGAGCCGGTATCCTCCCAGCCTAGCCGCAGATTCAGTAAACAAGCGTAGGATTAATCAATGTTCTTTATGCCTGGACCAAAGGATAAAGAATAGGTATGCTCCTATTTGACACAATATAATTTGAACTAATTCACTTTATCCCTTCACTATAATTTCTTGACAAGAAGAATGATGTTTTCTTATATATTGAATATCATACATTAGTGACAGATAAGCAAATTGAACTTCGTTGTTGTGATTAAAGTATTGTTTTTTTCTAAAATCTTAGTTCGTAGTTTTAAACTTACTCCCTGTGGGATTGATATCTAGGACTCTATTAGAGCCATATATTACTTTAGCGATACGTATACTTGCGTTGATAAGTGTGACTTTACAATTATTGAATATTTATTACGTCCATATTTATCTTATATTTTTAAGCATATATAAAGTCGCGGTCATTAACCAAAGAATAGGGGTATATGGTCACTCATATGAGCTTTCCAAAGGAACCAGGAGACCAACTTAAGGAGTCATAAGGTTTGGGGTAAGTGAAAAAGTGTAGTGTGTGCAAGTTAGCCCCACCCAAACCAGATCACCCAAGGTTAGTCCTAAGGTCTGATCATCTTATGGGGGACTCCTCTTGAGCTCCTCCATATTAACCCCACATATTAAGTGCTAGAGGTTAGGACCAATATGTGGAACTTCAAGTTGAGTAAAGAAGAATTTGAAATTTCTAATGGTGAGGGTTCCTTTTCTAGTCCTCTAGGAATAGTCAATAGGAAAGTCCTATGGCTAGACCCTAGGCTACTAAAGAGAAAAAAACTAGACCTCAACTAAAAATGAGGTCAACAGTATTGCTAGGAAGATTCCCTTAAGGTGGATTGCTAATTGCGTTAGAAATCTACCTCAACTGATTCTCAATATTTATTATAGTATTACCTTGACTCTGCAACTAATTCCTCATTTGAGAAGCAACTTCCTCCAACGACAACTTCTTCTCCTTAAATTGGTGATTTTGGTTAAATCCAAAAGAATAAATATTTCTAAAATTAGGATTTCCCTAATTTTCCAATCCTCTATAGAATTTTCTTAATTATTACCCCATTACTAGTTTCCACCACCAGAATTATTGTTCCAATTAAAGTTTGGGTGGTTCTTCCAACCTTGGTTATAAAGATTTGTATAAGGATTGTTGGGTCAATTGTTTACTACCAGAAGAGTTTTATGTGATGAAGTATTTTTATCAATCAATTGTCCGAAAAAATTTTCCTCAATTACTTGAGGTAACTGAGGTTGACTTATCCCAAATTGATCCAAGTTCTTAGATATAGCTGCAACCAGTGAAGTTAGAATTGCAAGCACATCTGTGTTGTGTATACTAGCTACTTTCTTTAGGTTTACTCTCTTGATAAGCCATTTAAAGTTGTTAGTAGTCATCTCCTCTTTTAGATAATAGGTTTCATTAAACGGCTTCAACATTAGCAAGCCACCAACAATAACATCGATAATTGATCTAAAAGATCCTAAAAACCCATTATAGAAATTTTGTACAATCAATCAATCTGGCAGAGCATGATGCAAACACTTCTGTAGAAGTTCCTTAAATTGCTCTTAGGCCTCACATATCGATTCACCTTCATACTGACAAAATGAAGTAATGTCATTCCTCAACTTTGCCATTTTTGAAGGCAGGAAATATTTGGCTAGGAGCGTTTGGGCTAGTCATTCCATGTTTTAATAGGCCTAGGTGCTAATGAGTTCAACCACATTTTAGCTTTATACCTTAGGGGAAACAAAAAAAAGTTTAAGCTTAACAGCGTCACTAGAAACACCATTATAACAAATGTGGTACAAAGTTCTAAAAAACTTGGTAAATGAAGATTTGGATCCTCTGACGGGTTTCCCCCAAATTTGTGTAATTTGTTAAAGATCTTTGTGCATTATGATGTTCATTAACTGCTTCTTCAGTGTCCAAGTTAATGTGTTGCTTATTCATCATTTTCTCTTCAAATTTGTTAAGTTTTTTCTGCTTTCTAATTTTCCTAATAGTTCTTTTAAGTTATGAATTGAAAGGTTCAAGTTATGTTGGACTTGTCCTAAGCATTCACTTCTCAAGGTTGTTTTTCCACAAAAAAATGAAAGAAAAACCATAAGTAATATTAAAAGTTTTCCAAATATAAGTCCTAACAGTTCAACTAAAACTTTTTCTAAATTATACACCATTTTGTTCCCCGACAACGATGCCAGAAAGGCTTGATCGGGGGTGTGGATGTGTCACCAATTTAATTTTTTACACAAGCGTATGTGCTGTATGAGTAGTAAAAGATTCTTTCAAGTCCGAGTTATCAATCCAAAAGGGAATAATGGGAATCCAAAATAGGACAATGTTCTAGTCTACTAAATTCATTCTTAGTTTGAAAATTTCAAATACTTGAGTTATGTTATTAATCTTACTACAATAAGAAAATTACTCCTTTAGAAATTATAACTACCTATGTGAATTGGTTGTATCAAGTGCTTAAGTTAATTTTCCTTGCAGTGATAATAATATAGTGTAGATGTAGAAGGAATGTGAAATAAGATAAAATTAGTGACAAATAGAAGCATGAATCTTTTTTACCCTCTTTTGAGCACATAAAGAAGTTTGGTTAAAGAGACCTTAATTCTTTAAGTCCCACTTTGAACCTAATGAAGTTTATCTCCCTATTTATTTTCATTTTCCTTTAGTATACTTTTGCTTCAAACCCTATAGTTCAATGTGATTTCCTAGTTGTTCTTGTCATATCTCTTCCAAGTCCTTATAGGTTCATAATAGATTTTAACAAATCAATTGGCGAGATTGAAAAGTAAACCAAGTGCAAAAGGAAAATCATCACAATTTGGATTAAGGGCAATTTCATCATTCAAACCCACATTCCTACACATCGACTACATCACCACAAGGAAAAAAACAAGAAAGTTTACTAAGAAAATATGGATAAAACACAACTAGAATGCACTGATACAAAGAGATTCAACATACAAGAGTTTTTTAAAAAATTACAAACCCAAAATACAAATATACTTATCTCTCTCTTAATTTCCCTTGAGAATCCTCTACCAAAGTTTTTACTTTTCTCTTGCAAACTCTTCACCCAAGAAATCACAAACACAATAATTCACTTCCCTAGACTTACTTTCACAAGCCTAGAACAAGCTTATGAACTCTCACAAAAATGGAGGAAAATCTCTCCCAAGACTCCCTCTCTAACCCTAATGATACTCCATAATATTTCCTTCAGTGCCCCTTTCAATACTGCTCTACAAGTCCTTTTAATAACTCTAAAAAAACTGCTTTTGTTTGCTTAAGAGAGGCCACGAATAGGTGGCTCCAACTATCCAAAATTGTGTTCAATTTGGTATTGGTGCCCAGGCGCCACACAAATCGGCTGCCATGGGCTTGGATTTTAGGGTTGGGGCCTTGGCGCTAGTGGTTGGTGCCTCAGAGCCAACCTCTGGGGTTGGCTTTGCTTGTTTGTCATCTTGGTTCCACACTAGTCTGACACCATGGCCTTGGCCTTCAGGGCTGGGGCCTTGGCTCCTAGTGGTTGGTGCCTAAGCGTCATCCTCTTGGGTTGGTTTTGCTTGTTTGTCGTTTAGGCGCCACACTAGTCTGACGTCATAGCCTTGGGCTTCAGGCTTGGGGCCTTGGCTCCTAGTGGTAGGTGCCTAAGCGCCAACCTCTTGGGTTGTCATAGCTTGGCTAGCTTCTAGGCGCCTAATATTTGGCATCATGGCCTCAGCATTCACAAATGCCTTTTTGCTCCAAAGCTACTTCTTTTCGCTCCATGTTTCTTCCACATTGCTGCACTCCTAATACATGTTATACTTGCAAAAAAATATAAAAATATATTTCTTTAAAGTGCAATTTCATTCAAAAAGATGTGAAAAATAAAAAGAAATTCATGCAATCTTTTTACACAGCAGGAACCCTCTTCTGTTGGCGATGGGTGGAGGATTTCGTTGTGGAGGAAGCGGGTAGAATCATCCTCCTTGGCTGATATATGATTGTTGTCCATCTCTAATAACTCAAAAAGTGTCTTCTCTTATGGTATGCATATTAGAAGGATCCTTCTTTTTCCTCGGTCCCTCTCTCTTTCATCTCTCTATCTTCCCTGCCTCCCTCTATCTCTCTCTCTCACTCTTCCTATGTTCCTCTCTTTCTCTTTCATCTCTTTATCTTCCCTACCTCCCTCCCTCCCTCACTCCCACTCTCTCTGTCTCACTCTCCCTCCCTCTTTCACATCCATTATCTCTTTATCTCACTCACCCTTTGTCATTCTCTTCTTACCTCACTTATCATCTCTCTCGCTCTATCTTCTTTCTCTATAAGTTATTGTAGGCTCCAAATCCTACACTTCAAAGATCACCTTCTGGAAGTGGGTAATGAATGAGTGAAGGCTCTTGTTATAACCTTCTTGATATGCAGAAGGGCTTTCAAATTATTTTATGGCTTTTAGCCGATGTCAAACTATGCCACAAACATTTTCTTGAAGTCAACAAATGACACGGTCACTTTCTGCAAAAATTCATTGAACCACCCTAGGGTTAACTCACTTAACATGATAAAAAAGAGATGACTTTTCAACACATAGTTGATCCTCACTAGCTCATAGTAAATTCACATGAAGCTATGTGGATTAGTTTCACCCATATAAAACTCCAATGCTGGGATCTTGAACCTTTTTTTGGGCTTGAACTTAAAGATTTGTCAAGAGAATGCATTCTTAGATTGTTGAGCGTCTCAGTGTAGTTGAATCGGTGACAACCCACCACTATTAAAGTACTTCCAGTGTCATTCTCTTTCCAGGCCTGGTGGGGCTCGATCATTGGGTATTGAACCTTCATCTAAATGATGCTACTCTCTTACCCTAGACAATGCCTTTCAAATGGCATCAAACATTTGATACTTCAACTTTTCTGGTTTTACGAACTCTCTTGTGCACTCCATGTTACTGGTGTCTCTATTATGAGTTTCTTCTTCGTGTGTTTCTCCTCTTCTTGTATACAACATGATACATGCTCACCGTGCCTTATAAGATGTTGAATCTGATTTATCTGTGAATCACATATTAAGGAATAAAGCAAAAGAAAGGGAAAGA
>NW_018164549.1:6103040-6120971 GCF_001263595.1 Phalaenopsis equestris | reverse complement strand
GGAAAGAGAGTGTGTGAGGGAGCGAGAGAGAGAGAGAGAGAGAGAGAGGAGTTAACACTAAAGAATAGTAAATTGTATCAATCGTGTTAACCTTTCTTGACCTTTTCGGCTAAAATTGTGTATCCCTTATAATTGAAAAGATATTCTTATTTATAGGGATGAGAGTACAATGAAGTGATGTTACATTTCTGTTGTTTCAATAGGGGCTATATAAGGTATTCTAGGTATTTTATAGGTGTGAGCCCATCGCTTGATTGCTCTCTAGCTTGGTTGGATGAGCTTGTTTATCCTTAGCTTAGTAATGTCGGTCCGATCAGCTAGGTTGAGCTGGCATTGCCAGTTGGTTAAGTTTGATTGGCTTTGGGTCAGCATGACTGGCTCGATCAACTAAATTTGGTTTGTGTTGTTGATCAGCCAATGTGATATGGTTTTCAACCCTCGAACCATGGTTAGAAACTCCTATCGATAGAGTGATGCTAGACTATCAAGTAGAAGGGTGAATCACCGTAACCCGATAGATAACTCGCTCTTTAATGAGGACAACCTGATGAATGCTTGAGAGATTCTTAGCTATATTGTTAATTCTTGATCTTTGATGAGGAGCCTCAAGGGCGTCCATGAGTTGGTTGGTGATATTGCAGGACTACATCTTTCCTTGGATTGAATCTGCTGAAAGCTAGGTTGCTGCCTTCCATCGGCTTTGTTGTAATGGTTGGCTTGAATATCTCTATCTCATTTCTGCGCAAACGACTCAGATTCGTTTGCCTTCGACTGACTCGGATGGGTTGGATTTAATACAGCTATGTGTAAGAAAGTAAACAAACAAAGACCGATGAGCTCATTAGAATGGCTGGGATTTAATCCAGCTAAAATTTGCAGATCTACTTGGCTTTGATGAAATCCGCGCTGGAGATTAACACTATGCCTGTAAACAAATGCAGAATTCAGAGCAATGGCGCCCATATGTCTTTTTACTCACCAACGATTTAAATGAATGCGCTCAAAACAGGTGACGATGAGTTTTGCTGGCCATTCCTTGCCTGTTCCGCATTCAATTCTTACCAAGTCCCCAACCAATGCAATTTACTCCCATCACTCATACCAACCCCACTAACTAATGTCGGCTACAATGTTTAAAACAAAGATTTACATGCATACCACTCAATTCTTAACCTAAACTTCTGTTTACATGTCACCTTTATACATTCATGAAAACTTACATTTTTCCTTTTTCATGTAAAACTAGTGATAAGTTGACGTGATATGATAGATTCGAGTGATATAAATATAAAAATTAAAATTTAAGTGTTACATATATAAATATTTAGAGGATTTGCATGCATTACCGACATAAAAAAAATGTGTATTTTATTTTTTTTCACGTAACAATTTGATATTTTGGATGTGATACAAAAGATTTTGATGGTATAAATGTAAAATATAAACTTTTGGTGTTAGAAATGTAAATTCTTAAGAATTGACTGGTATGCAAGTAAATGCCCGCATAGAAAATCTTCAATTTCCCTCATTTTGAATTTTAAAAAAACATATTTTATTATGAGAAATCTGAAATCAATATTAATGTCTAACTCTATTCAACCAAATAATAATTTGAAATGATGGTTTCAGAACGTCAATCAATTAAAAGTGTTAATTAATGTAGATAGAAAAGCCCGATTTTCCTAATTGCATAAAATAGCCAATCAGAATGATTGCAAAGACTCATTTTTTTGTTTCCGATTAAGTTCGGAAATCTCAATGATTCGGTCATAGGACGCGTTTACGCGGCATAAGTTATAATATTCTGATTAAAATTTAGTTAAAATAAGAGTTTGTTTGAGGCAGCTGCAATTTATTGAATAATTTGTTGGTAAGTGAGGTACGGTGGCTATTATAAATTTTTATTTTTTTAGAAAAAACAAACTGCAGCCAGAAAACTGTCACCGCATCTAGATAGTTACAGTATGAAAACGTTATTTTTAGCATTTTGAAAATGCATAAACTGTCAAAACGCAGTTTACCCATACAGACCAGGTGCGTTTTTAAAATATCACCGCATCGAATAAGCTGCTTCAAACAAGACCTAAATTTACATTTTAAAAATTATTTGTATTTTAATATAATGGATGAACAATTGATTTATTTAAAGTAATTGGTGGATGGGATTTAGAGATGTTAGTCACCTAACCCGGCAAGGTAACAAAAACTTATAGGGCAAGTTCCCTTTTTGTCCCCATGCTGGCTAACGATAATTTGGGCAACTCCGTTAGTCAATTTTTCAATATTTTAGCCCCGCAAATTTTTTTATAAGAAAAATATGACTAAGAAAAATGAAATGACTCTTCAATTTAAAGGAGAGGATTGTTCATTTAAATTCGCAATATCTAATATTATATTTAATAATTAGTTATTTACTATTTTAAAAAAAATTGGCATAATATGCTAAAAGTAATATGACAGCATATCAAGGAGATAATAGAAAATTTGAAATAGCATATAAAATATAATATGGTTATGGCTCTCAAAATGACTCATTTTTTGTGAAGAGCTCATGTTATGCTCGTTAATTATCTCGTGTTTACATCTTTCGCCAAGCAAACGAGTCGAACATGAACCATTTTTTTTGTGTGCTCGATATATAAACGAGCTTAACACAAATAATTTGTTTTTTTTGGTTAGGGCTTATATTGCACAATATGATTATGCGAAGACCTAAAGATAAGTTGAGAATTTATGTTGTACTAGACGAGCTACCTCGAAGTCGGTATGACTTGTTATTTAATTCTAAGAAAAACTATTATTGTAGATTTGTTTGCTCTCCCGAAGTTGTTCTTCTGTACATTCTTGCCATTATGCTCATAGAGTTAGCTTCAAGCTCCCCGTCAAATTGATCGCTCTAGGTAAGAACTTATAGTTTTGTAGTTTAAGTGACAAGTTTTGTTATTGTTGTTGTTGTTCAAGTGTCTTTTGGGAAGATTTTAATTTAGTTTGAGCGACATCAGTTATGATCCTACGGTTCCCTCATTTTTGTATCGTTATTTTCTCTTGAATTTACTTGGTCTAAATGAGTTGTAAAACTCATTTAAATCGGAGGACTCCCATTAGCAACTGTTGGTTACCTCATACGAGAAATCCTCATAAACCCAAAAGGAGTGTATTATGTTTGTTCATTATTTTGAAAGTGTAAATTTAATTTTGAAAATATGTTTTTTTTTGTATTTTTCATGTTTTGGTTCAGTTTTGCATGTGAAGGAAATAAATACAGGTAGAACATGCTCTAAGATAAATAAATAAAATTGCAATGCATAAAATGTAAATGAGCACCTGAGCCTTTGTTACCACTCATGATTAGCATCATAAAGCATAATATATTTACAGGAAATTTAAATAAATTAGAAGAAAATAAACAGGAGCATCCGGTACGAAAAAAAATTGAAAAACGAGTCGTAGTAAAACACGACCAAGTAAAAGAAAATCCCATAGTCACATATGGAAGATTAGAACTAAGTGTATGACATTGGTAAAGGTGAGGGCTTAGAACTGGACTGTGTGCTTCCCAATATTGAGTAAGACCTACCAACTCGATAATCTACAAAGGGCAGTTGATCCCCGATAACTATTTATATGCAACAGTATAACAATGTTACTGATTATATTTTCACTTTTATTTCCTTACTTTGCAACAGAGTCAAAACTTGATCCTGAAGCAAATAAGAATTTAACTCTTTAATTTATATATTGGGATACTACGCTACGCAAGTATATCGCAAGTATATGTATTGTTATCAAGTAATGTATGACTTTTTGATTAAGACCTGAATATCAAACCCATAGGAAAATTATGTAATATGCTCTAGAACAGCAAACTTTCTATTTTAAGAAGAATTACTTAAACTAGAAATGCATTCGTGGTAATTAAAATTCAAATCTTTTTGGTATTTTTATAACAAAACAGTAACAATTTAAAAAGATAATTTGAATTTATGTAAAAGAAAAGCATTGAATTTGAAAATATCTTTCTCTTTATCATGAATCAGTAATAAGCATAGAAATTTTGTTGTGGTAATATGCAAATTGTGGTGTGCCAAGTATGAGCAATTATATTCTTTACCCTTACTAGAGATGCTATAAAGAACATTAGCTAATTTAAAGTTTGAATAGTTTTGAAGACCGGCTATGTAGGGAAGATACCAGCTCTCACTCTAGAGTTCCCTCGATTCAATCCACCTGGGGGCTAAAATATCATATCATAACCTAAAACAATAAATCAAGTTGGGGGCTTTAACCCGTCACTTTAAAGTCTTCTAACTCTACACAAGTCTCCGTCACTTTAAAGTCTTCTAACTCTACACCCTTCAAAGATTATTTTCCTATTTATTTGCACTAAATTATATGAATTACATTCTCATTCATACAACCTCGTGTGATTCTTTACAATTATTGACTGAGACAATACCAGCTCGATTCTTACATGCTCTCACAACAAATTTTAACATATGTATAGGCTAAATCAAGAAGTAAATGAAGTTCATATATTTAAATCATCACAACTTCTTTCAAAATTAAAGATCAATATTCTCCACAACTTTCATCCAACACTTCAATTACTTATCATTTTAAGGAGAAAGATAAAGAAAACTACTCAGAATTCATAGAGAAAACAAAACCACACTTTAGTTTAAAAGTAGAAATCATTGTCAAACAAACAAGAAATCTCAATTAAAACCAGAAGTAGCTCAAAACAGAAGATAAAAACTTATCTCAAATCCTCCACCAAACTCTTGAAGTTCCTTTAAATTTTCTCTTTTACAACACTCTCAAAATAAACTAAAAATAAAAAGGATAGAGTAAATTTGTGGTGCCTGAAAATCTCTCTAAAACTCTCTCATTTACAACACTTTTCAGAACTTTCAAGCACATTTAAAAAGTCTCAACTTCCTTCTTTTATAAATCTCCAAAAGGTGCCTTGATAACTCTTCAAAATGTGTCTCAATTCGATTTATTCTCCAAATGATACCTCCTTTCATAAGTCTTTTAATGATATTTTTGTTTCTAGTGGTCATAACCACCCTTTTTAGCCAATTCAAAATTCAGCTAAATGAAGAAAACCGCCAAATAACTGCCTCTGGCTCTTTGGTGCGGCCTTCTCTGTGTAATCAACGCTTAAGCACCGGATCTGACGCTTAGGCGTCAGATCACTTTCGCACAATTTTCACCTCTTTCTTCCAAATTTGATCATTTTTCACTCCTTTTAGCATTTTTCACCTTTTACTTGTACCTGAAAGAAAAAACATACAAGTATCTTCCATTAAAGCCCAATATCTCAAAAATATGTATAAAAATACATCTAAAAATACTATATATTTTAGGTGTATCAGCAGTCCTAACCTGGATCCAAGTGATTAATTGTGGATCTTTATAAGTTTTCATTTTTAATTAAATTTTCATGCATGTGGAATTCACTTTAGCAGGCAAAAGAAATTTTATTTTTTGTAAATACTTTGCAAAGTAGTATAGTCCACATGTTAATTGTTTTGATCGAGCTAGGACTATAGACAACCTAAGAGTATCGGGGGTCACAATGTCATCAAGAGTCAAAGAATAGATCATCGGCTCTTATCCTCTTCCTTTATTAAGGTTCCTTGAGGTAGGAGATATTATTTTAAATTCCGCTTTGTATCCCTCATTTAGCACACATTAGCATTTCATCATTTCCCTAGCCACCAAGACCTCAGACTTACACAAGTTTGATGATCCATATGTGGCAAACACCAAATATTCTCAGTTGCTCACAAGGACTCGAAGACCTTAAGGAAGACCTAAATCCTTGAGCATTGGATTAATTAATGTAGGATAAGTGGTGTAGGACATTTCTATTGATTTAGATGAATTATTGATTCCCGAGGCATAACTTGGTGGGTGAATTATCATCCCTAAAAGTTTTAAGGATGATTTTCTTGAACAAAGCATAATAAATTCAGTTGTCCTTCAAAATATCCAAAAGATTATAAAAGTATTCGGAGCATTACCCTAAACAACTTGTAAAACTATTTGAATTGTTTCGAGTTCATTTGAACTTATTATGTTGTTAAATTAATCATTCAAAGTTAAATTTAGATTCAGTGGTAATTAATTTATCCCGTGCTCAATGAACATTGATGTTTTAATTATCCCATGAGCGGGGTACTTAGGCACTCACTTGATATTTCATTTAAGGGTTATGTAAGTGGATGCCCATAAGGGCAAGCTGAATTATTAAGGATCTTGTGATCAAGACTAAATTTAGGCATGTAGTGCTTTAGAGATATCTGTGATTAATTTAGTTTCTCTTTTTTAAACCTCATTAAGCAAATTTAAATCAGGCCTAATTCAATACTAAGCCCTTAAGTCTTCTTTTGTGAAAAAATTATAATAATCAAAATGTCGAGTTAGATGGTTCGAATTCTTATTAAAAGATCATGCTTATCAACTAATCACCAATTAGGGGGCTTCAATGAGTAATTTATTATCTTCCTAGATCAAGCCTACTACCTTTGAATCATCCAATTTGATTAACTCCCAAATCATAATAATTTAGGGAAATTATAATTTTTACCCTTGTTGTAGAAAAGTGGTAAATTAGTTTATACCTCTTAAACCCTTATGTTTCAAATATACAAGAGGGTTCATTATGATCAATATTACCCATTTACCATTTGACTTAGCCTAAATTTTAATTGGGGCATCAAAATCTCATAATTACCATTTTGCCCCTAGGACCTTCCAAATCATAAATTATTAAATTAAACTCAAATGACTTTGAGATATTCTTGGTACCCCACCCATGGGTTAATTAAAATATCAGAGGTGAAATTATAATTTTCTGTTTTTTATTTAATTTTCATAACTATTTTTACTCAAAATTAGGAATTTTCAATATTAATTAATTTTATTAATTAAAGTAAGATTTTTGTCCTAAGAAAAATTATTGGAGGTTCATCTAGGTCAGAGGACCACTTGGACCAAATTTCATGATTTTTTGAGTTATATTTTAATTATTTATTATTTTCAGTGATTAATTAAATAGAAAATATAATTTAATTTCAAAAATTAATTTTTATATTTTTCTTTAGTCCCTCTGAGTTCAGAGAACTCAAAGAAAGAAATTTTTTATTTTCATGATTTTTGTTTTATTTATTGTAATTATTTTAATGAAAAATAAAAAAAATACATTTTAGACATTTAAAGATACATAAAATTTATCAGAAAAATTAGTAAAAGTATTTTAAATGGTCACAAGTGATCAATAAACAATTTGTGATACCTTGGTGAATTTTAATATTTTTGTGATTTTTAATTATTTTTAAATTAAAAATTAGTACAAAATCTAACTATTTATTTTAACGCCAATATTATTTTTCTTGAGTACCACTGGTCATAAGGATCACTCCGAACTACTTTTCATAATTTTCTTAATTATATTTTATTTAGTATAATTATTTTAGTGTAAAAATCTCATTTACCTTGAAAAACACACTTTGATATCAAACACATTTCAAATATGTTTCAAATTTTTATGGTGGCTTAATATGACCATTAAATTCACTCTGAGTCAATTTTTGTGATATTTTGAATTATATATTTTTTTTATGATTTTTAATGACTTAATTATCTATGATAATACACCTAACTATTTAAACACATTTTATATTTTTTCTAAAGTTCCTGACCACAGCAAACATAAAAAAATAAGTCTCATATTTTTTTGATTTAAATTTGGGCTTTCAAGGTTAGGGGTGTTCTCTGACTTTGGAAAAATCAGAGAACACTTCTAATTACACGGATAATAAACCCCATAAATTTCAAGTCAAGCTGATTAATATTTAATTAAATAGAATTAAAACAAGCTTTAGAGTATTTAATTAATTAAAAAGAAATAAGT
Organism: Phalaenopsis equestris; assembly: GCF_001263595.1. Lineage (NCBI taxonomy): Eukaryota > Viridiplantae > Streptophyta > Magnoliopsida > Asparagales > Orchidaceae > Phalaenopsis > Phalaenopsis equestris. Next base: position 6,113,050 of record NW_018164549.1, on the reverse strand, counting down.
GACAAATAATTATTATTATTTATTCATACTTTTCTCCTCTGTTCACTAAGCATCAATATATTTTTATTTTATTTTTATGATTTTTTTACATCAAGCTATGATTTTTTAAAAGTTTTTGAATTAATTTAAGCAAAAAATACTCTTTTTTTCTACTTATCCGATTCAATGTCACGCAATCCTATGATGGCTCTGAAGCTCCACGCGGCGCACTCCCATTCGACGCTGCCTTCCGGACCAGCGCTGACTCGGCCCACGCTTTATGCACCATCCTCTCGTCTGGCGCAATCTAAAGCATCCATTCGATACACACAGAAACGGATGACATCCATTTATCGTCCCCATCTATTCTAAACCAAGAACTGTCCATAATAAAAAACTTCAATCTCACTCGATACTCAACCAAGTCACTCACGGTTTGTTCTTATAGCTTCATCTAATTAAGACGAACATATTTATATGGTTAAAAGCATATGAAATACACATTCACTTCACAATTGTGAAACCGGCCAAAGAATTAGAAAAATTTTGAGTTATACCTCTGCCCAAGAGGTGAGGCCTCAATTGGGTGGTGGCAGGAGCTTTCTTTGAGTCCCACAAACGTGCTCGGAGCATCACCTTCCTCTGGTATGATGTCTAGGTATGAGTTCAACCAACAAGTGGTGCAACCTTGGTCTAGAATTGGGTTAGAGTGCTCGAGAGAGAGAGGGGTTTTGATTGGGGAAGTGTTCTTAAGCTCTAGCAAAGCTTTAGAGAAGCTCAATTTGGAGATTTGGTGAGTTTTGTGAAATGGCCGCAAAAGATTCTATTTTTGAGCTTTGAAATTGAGCTCAGACAAGGGGAATGGAGGCTAGAAGATGGTGGGAGTGAGCTTCGTGTGAGTGCTAGAAGAGTTTGAAGAAAATTGGGCAGAGTTTCCCCTATGCTTGAGCACTTCTTCCTATTTGGCTGTGAGAGGGGTCTTATTTATAGATTAGGCAGTAGCTGCCAACAGGGTAAGCCAGCATAGCCACAGCGCAGCTTAGGCGGAGGGAAATTCGGCGCAAGTGACCAATGGAAGGTTGACACACTATATGGGTGTAATTTAGGTTTGGTCCATAGGGGAGGCTTCTTAGTTTTGGGTTTTCCGATGACTAGGCCCGCCAGCCAAGCTGGGGTGGCAGCTAGTTGGCTCAGGGGGTCAGAAGGCTTAATGGTGACAAGCTTGGGGCTTGGGAAGGCTGATCGCATGTGTAAGAGGATTTGGTCTCAAATTAAGGTGGAAGATCCCATGATTTAGGTGAGCATTGGTCTATGGCCCAAACTAGGGTCATTAAGTGATGTGATTAGCATCCTCTGATGAGTAAGAATGATAGAAGTGACTTAGCATGAGTTAAATTAAAATAGTTTTGAGTTTGGTTTAAGATTAAGCTCAAGATTAGGGTTTGGGCCTGAAGTTGGATTTGGGCTAAGTTTGGGCTTGGATCCAAATCAATTGAAAGCTAAAAATAGTTTAAGAAAGTGTCATGAAGAATTTAGGAAGTGAATTTTGTGAAATTGAATTGGTTACATGGTTCAATTTAAATGGAATTCGAAATTGGGTCAATTTGGGGCTAATGGGTTTGATCTTGGAACTAGGCTAGGTTTGGGTTTGGTTCTGGACTAATTAAGGGTTCAAATCGGTCTAGGGGAGTGTTATGAAAAGTTTAGAATTCAAAATTGAGGAAATTGGGTTGGTTATAGGGTTCAAATTGATGGAATTTAGAGGTATGGTCAAATTGGGGATTTTGGCTCAAGATTGAAATTAGGATTTGGAGGATGGTTCAATTGGGCTCCAAATTGGTATATATTGGGATTGGACAAGTTGAAATTAAGTTTAGAATTGAAATTGGGTGAAATTGAATGAATTTTGTGGAAATTGGGGGTGATTTGGGGACGTTTAGGCATTAAGGGCAATTTGGGAACTTTGGCTAAATTTGATGGATTTGTGGATAATTGGGGACAATGAGTGGTTAGGATTAATTTTGGGGACATTTAGAGTGAATTTGGAAATTTTGAGGATTTTTGGGTATGAGAGATATTTTGGTAATTTTGGAAAAGTTTGTGGGTAAAATGGTCAAAATTGGATTTTTGGTGGAATTGATATCAATTTAGGATGTCAATCATAAAATCACCCTCTTCGAGCCATAATACCATTGAGAGATCCCATTTTGGATCCTCCATGTGCTGGTCCTAGCCATCCTAGCCAAGGGGTTTGGGTGACCACCCACATGAGTTTCCAAAAGAGAGGGGAACCCGATTAAGCAAGTTTGGTTTAGGGTTTAGGTAAGGTGAGGGGTTCAAGTGTGTGTGTGCAAGGCTGACTAAGGCCACACCACCCAGGGCTAAATCTAAGCTTAGATAGTCTTATGGGGAGTCCTCTTGAGCTCCCTCATGCTTGGCTTCATCCTACTAAGTGCTAGAGGTTAGAACCAAACATTTGGAACTCGAAGAAGAGCAAAGAAATGTTTAGAATTTCTAATGAGGTAGGTTTCTATCACTGGTCCTTTAGGATAGTCAATAGAAAAGTCCTATGGCTAGATCCTAGGCTTCTAAGGAAGAAAGACTAGTTCTCAATAAAAGTAAGGTCAACACTTAATTAAGAGTTTTCTTACATAATTTTGGTTGTTTAAGATGCAATTAACTATATGTGTTTGCTAATATATGAAGTTTGTAACTCAGACTTAAGCTAAATTCTATATAATCTTCATATTATATAGGAGAATGTTTGGTAGGTTTTAATTGTATACCAGTGCAAATGATCTTACGTGTAGTTTTAACATGTTTCCTATTTGATTTGGCACTTTATCGCAATTACTTTTGCTTCTTATATTATACTTATCCTATTTATTTTTATTTTTAGTACTAATTTTATTAATGTTTTTCTTTCTATTACAGATGTCTTCTACCAGTACTGGAGATCAGCCACCTCGTCGACCTCCCCCAATGGGCCCAAGTACTTATAGAAAGAAAAAGAAACTAGAATCAGACTCGACCTCATATAGCACTACTATTATGTTGATTAGCAGTGTCACTGCCACTGCAACCCTTCATGCACCTTCTTTCATTGCTCTGTTATGGCTTGATGCTCCATTTTGACCAACTGCTCTTTCCACTACATTCCCTCTCATAGCTTCTATTTTGAGCACCCAACCACCACCACCCTCTCAGCCACCAACTCCTTCTTAGATGAATAGGGTCCTCTAGTCCCGCCACTTTGAGGCATGACACCATCGAGCCAGTATACATTGAGATGAAGGGAGACTCATAAGTTACTTTCTTACATTATAATGAGTTTAATGATCTTTTCAATATTTTGTGAATCTAATAATTCTATTTCAGGTTCTATCTCTCATGATTGTCTGTCATGCGCATCATTAAAAATCATTGTGAGTAGGTACGATTCTTTGCATCTCTCTTAGATGTTGTTGACCTCATTTTTTGTGAGGCCTAGTTTCTTCTCTAGAAGCCTACAGTATAACCATAGGGCTTTCATATTGACTATCTTAGAGGATTGGTGACGGTACCCACCCCATAGAAATTATAACCATTTCTCTACTCTTTTTGGGATTTCACATGTGTGATTTTAACTTCTAGCACTTAAAAAATTGGAACCAACATGAGAAAGTTCAAATTGAGACTCCATAAAAGATTTAAGCCTTAGGGGCACCCACTTTGATCTTGGGTGACTAGGGCATGATTTGGTGCACACACACACACACTTGAAATCACTTACCCTTGACTCACCCTCTGCTTCTTTTGGAAGCTTATATGAGTGGACCTAAGCCCTTTGCCTTTGGCTAAAATGGTTAGGACCAACATATGAAAGCTTCCTATGGGTTGCATGCTCTCCACCTTGAACCCTAGATCCACCTAAAGTCCCCATTTCACCCAAAATCTCCAAAATTTGACAAAATTTCCAAATTTATTCCAAACTTCATCTAAACCAATTATAACCATCCAATTTCCTCATTTTCACCCAAAATTACCTAAATTACCCAATTTTCCAAAATTAGCAAAATACCCCTCTGCCCTAAAAATCCCAAAAATCTCCAAATTCACCCTAAAGTCCCCAAAATCAATTTAAACCACCATATGTCTCTAATTGTGCCCAAGTCCACCAAAATTGGCTAAAATCCTCAAATTGCTACTAAGGCCCAAAGTCCTCAATTTCTACCATTTTTTTTATCAAACTCCCCAGATTTCAAATCCACATCATAATTCATCATGTCTAAATCCCATTAAAATCAAATTCAAGCCCATTTGATTAGCCCATGATCAATTTCAAAGATTAATTTCATCATGCATATTTTAAAGGCCCATATCCATTTCCATTTTTTTAAAAGCCCGTTTCATAAATTTGAAAGGCCCAATTCAAGCCCACATGATAAAAATTCTTTCTCATTATCTTATTTTAATTTAATTCATCCCAAGAAGGCATCATATGAAGCATACTATGCACATACATGAAATTTTATCCAAATTAGGCATATTGACTTTTTTATTTAAAAATCATAAAATTCAAAATTCCTTTTGCTTGAAACCTTCTCATGACCCCATACATAGCATGGCATGTCTCATGGAGTCATCCATGGACATCTTGAAGTTAAAATTTTCCAAATGTGGCAAGTGGAGGTGACCACTCCATCTCCTTCCTTCACTTGGACTTACTTCTTCTGTGCAACATTTAAATCCTTGCCCCATGCTAAACCAACCATCTAAGCTCACTCAAACTTGCCTTAGGGTCAAACCAAGCCCTTTAGCCACTTTGGGACCAAACCTAGCCATTGGACCATGGGGATAAACCCAACCTAGCTCAATTTGCCAAAACCTCACTTCCCCTTTGGACCAAAGCCTTGGAACCACCTTGGAATCAAATTAACTTGACCACTTAACCTCCCTGGCTTCCCTGAGCATGGAGGCGACGTGACCTTGGCTGGCCAGCCACCCTAGCAACCAGTAAACACCAGGTCTGAGAGGTCCCAAATAGCTTAAGCCCAAAATTCCACTCACCTGAGCTGGCTCAACCTAATTGGCCACTGAAGCTCTTCTTCCCTCCACCTAAGCGGCTCCCCTGCCACCATGGCTTGCTCTGATGATAGCCATAGCCTCTTTTATAAATAGGAGACCTCCCACAACCAAAGTATTATGGGTGCTTGAACCTTAACAAAACTCAACCAAAATTCTCCCGGACCTCCTAACAACTAAGAGAAGCTCATCCCCACAGTTTCCCAGGCCCCATTCCCACTCTCCGACCCTAATTTCAGACTTGAAATCTAGGGCACTTTCATGACCACCCCACAAAATCCCACCAAGCTCCAAATTGATTTGCTTAAGCTTTTCAAGAGCAAGAGAGGAAGTTCCCTATCAAAATTGCCCCTTCCCGAGCTCTCTGCACCAGACTTCTACATAAGCCGCACCACCCTCAGGTCAAACTTCCCAGACTTCATTTTGGATCAAATCAACACCTCAGAAACCTTCATCGGACTCCACTGAAGCTTCTGCAAGCATTCAATTGAGGCTACACCTCTTGGACCAAGGTATGGATCCAAATTACCCAAATCGGCTCTTGGTTCGGACCTTTGTGAAGAAGAATTGTAATTTGTACGTATGTGACCGTATGGATGTGTTTGTGTCACCCAGATGAAGCTTTAGGAACAAACCTTACATGATTTGCTTGAGTTAGGGTTAAAAAAACGAGCGATTTCAGATTAGCCATTTGGAGACGATGACCAGGAGCCGTCTGATCACGCATGTATCAGATGGACGACCCAGATCGCGTTGGACGAAGGAGTTGTTTGTGAACGTGGAGCTGTGTGGCAGCTAACATGGATGGTGACATCGAACCAAAGCACATGTAAAGTTTGACGAGTACAATATTGTGGTGGCGCTAACGTGAATAAGAAGAAATTAGGGGTATTTTTTATTTAATAAAATTCCAGAAACTTTAAAAATGCATAAATTAATGTAGAAAAATGCTAAAAATAAAAGATAAATATCTCAATGCTTAGTAAACAGAGGAGAATAAGGTGGATAAAAAATTAAAAAATATTTTCCTTATATTTTTTTTAAATTAATTAAAATCTAAAAAGCATATTTAAATCACAATAATTAAATATAAATCATAAAAATCTGAATTTGGGAGATTCATTCCTCTCGTGACCAGGGGTGTTCTCTGATTTTTTTGAAAGTCGGAGAGGATCTTTAACATGGAAACCCTAATTTTCAAGGTAAATCACTATTATTTGCTTAAAATAATTATAAAAAATTAAATATAAATTAGAAAATTATAAAATTTTATTGTGTTCAGAGGAACCTATCAAAAAGAAAATTTTAAATTTTAAATTTTAAGATGTATTTTTACATTTTAAATTTAAGAAAAATATAAAAAAATTGGAAAAATTTAAATAATTCAAAAATTTACCAAAATGGGCCAAATTGAAGTTTACCACTTCATAAGACTTCTGTAAAAATCCTAAGGTCATTAAAATTATTTTTGATATAAAAATCAAATTTCTAGGTGAATTTGAATTTTTGATTAAAATAACTATATAAATTAAAAGAAAACTCGGAAAAATCAGAAAAATAAAAAAAGTGGTCTGTGGTTTTTCTTGTGACTAGGGGTAAAATTGAAGTGAAAATAATTACTTTATTTTTGGTCTATTTTTCACTTTAAAAATTATTAAAAATAAAATAAAAATGATAAAATTATAAGATATATTTCTTTGAGTTTCTTGAGGTCAGAGGGATTTATAAAAAATATAAAAGCAAATTTTAATGGTAAAATAGATCTTTCTATTTATTTATTCCTTAAAAGGGTCATTTAATAATTATAAAAATTAAAATATAATTAAAAAATTAATGAGAATTGTTTTTAACGGTCCTCTGACCTTAATTAACCTCCAATAAATTTTTGAAGGACAGAAACCTTTATTTTATTATTTGATTATCTTTAAAAATCCTTATTTTCAAATTTAAATAATTATATAAATTAAATCAAATTCAAAAAAAATCACAAATTCTTTGATGTTTCATTTGACCCATGAGTGGGGAAATAATAAATTTTCAAGTTCATTTGAGTTAAATTTAAAGAATTATGAAGTAGGAGGCCCTAAGGGAAAAAACAATAATTTTGGGAATCCCTTATCCCGATTAAGATTTAGGACTAAACCAAGAGGGAAATGGGTAATTCTAATTATGATTAACTTCTTAGGATGATTGAGACATAAGGGAATAAGTGGAAAAAACCAACTCACACCCCCTTTTGTTAAGGGATGCAATTGCATTTAACCAAGTTATTAAGTATTGGAAGACAACTAAGTTTGGAAGATCCTAGTGTGAGGGGCTTTTGTTGGGAAGATGTTAATGCACTAATTAGAAGCCCCAAACTAATGGTTGAGTGATAATTTAATGCCTTTGATGAGAATCTGCACGTCACATGTCCCTTAAAATTGCAAATCCACCTTTGAAAAATTTAAGAGCTTTGTAGTGAGCTAGGATTGATCTAAGAAAATCATTCATGGAGGTTTATAAGAGAATAGCATAGTCAACCATCCGATTTATAATCCTCAAATTTAAATGCAAGTGAATGACTAGTTACCCCACTCAAGGGATAATTAAAACATCGGGATGTTCATTGAGCATATGCCAAAACATCACAATTAATTAGTTCCAGATGATTGATTTAAAAAGATAATAAGTTTAAATAAACTTAAAATGATTCAAAAGATTATAAAAGATGTTAAAGGTTATGCCCCAAGCACTTTTATAATCTTTTGAAAATTTTGGATGATATTTGGACCTATTATCCTTTGTTGAATGAAATCATTCTCAACATGTCTAAGGATCCACCAGGTTATGCCCCTAGGACCCGTTAATTCACCATATCAATATAAATATCTTGAAACTGCTTATCCTACATTAACGGCCCAAAGCTTAAGGATTTGAGTTTCCTTAAGGTATTTAAATTCTTGTGAGCAATTGGGGATATTTGGTTTTGCCACATATTAATCATCGGGCTTTTGTAAGTTTGAGGTCTAGGTGGCTAGTGTGATGAAAATAATGCTAATGTGTGAGCTAAACGAGTGATACGAAGTGAGATTTAGAGTAGTATCTCATACCCCAAGGACCTTCAATAAAGGGAGAGGATAAGAACTTATTGCACTATTCACCAACTCTTGATGGGATTATTGCCCCCGACACTCTTATGTTGTTTGTAGTCCTAGCTCAATCAAAATAATTAACCTATGGACTATACTATTTTGCAAAGTATTTACAAAAATAAAATTTCTTTTGCTTATTAAATTAAACTCTACATGCATGAAAACTAAATTAAAATGAAAATTTATGAAGGTTAACAATTAATCATTTGGATCGAGGTTAGGACTGTAATCCATAGATTATAAGGTTGGTAGCTCTTACTAAAGGTTGGGAAGCACACAATCTAGCACCGAGCCCCCACCTTTACCAATGACTTGCACCTAGACCCGATTTTTCATATGTGACTTCGAGTTTTGTTTTACTTGTGTTTTCTTACTACTCGTTTTCAGACTTTTTTCGTACCAGATGTTCCTATTTGCTTTCTTGTGATTTATTTATATTTTCTGCAATTATATGATGTTTTATGAGACTAACCATGCAGCGGTAGCAGAGACCCAAGTAATCATTTATATTTTATGCCTAACAATTTTACTTATTTACTTTACATTATTTTCTATCTGCATTTACTTACTCTATATGCAAAATTAAACCAAAACTGAAAAACAACAAAACACATTTTCAAAATTAAATCTACACTTTCAAAATAATGAAAGAACATAATACACTTCTTACACTTCTTTTAAGTTTACGAGGATTTCTCGGATGAGGTAACCTACGGTTGCTAACGAGATTTCTCCGGTTTAAATGAGCTTAACAACTCATTTAAACTAAGTAAATTCAAGAGAAAATAGTAGTGCCGGAGTGAGGGAACTGTGGGATCCTAATCGGTGTTGCTCCAATTAAATTAAAAGTCCCCAAATAAGACACTTGAACAACAACGACAACAAAACTTTTCACTTAAACTGAAAAATATAAAACTTTGAACCTAGAGCCATCACATCAAAGAGCTTGGAGCTAGCACTGTGGGCAGCACAATAAAGATGTACAGAAGAACAACTTCGAGAGAGCAAAAAAATCTACAACAACAAATCTTTTCTTAGAATTAAATAACAAGTCATAGGGTTTCGAGGTAGCTCTTCTAGTACGACATAAATCCTCAACTCATCCTTAGGCATTTGCACAGTCATATTGTGCAACATAAGTCCTAACTAGCCTTAGACTCTGAGGTTGTCGTTCTTTACGACATAAACCCTCCTATCTTCCAGCTATTTGTATGACCGTGTCATGCAAGTGTCAGTCCTAAATAATAAAATTGACAGGATGAAACATATAATAATATTTTCTCGAAATTGAAGCCAAACCATAGGATAGCATGGGAAGTCACCGTGATTCTTCTCAGGATCTGTGACGCCCTCTAGATTTCTTCTTTTGTTTTTTGAAAACAATTGTTCCTATTTGAACTTTCCCATTTGAATTTTCTATGTCCGACCTTGAAAGCCCTAAACTTTGAGATTCATGAAGACAAGTACCTCTGATATAAACCGAGAGATTTCTTAGGCAATTTCGACTGTCTAAGATGTAATTAACTTTATGGGATTGCCCTTATAAAAAACTTTGGAACACAGCTTAATATAAATCCTATCAAATCTTTTAGATTAGATATGAAAACTTGTAGGTCAACATAAAAAGTTTTGCAGACTAAAACAAATGTCATAAACACTTTAGTTTATTTAATCGAGCCTCACTATCAAGTAGCGTGTCTAGTCCCCATGATAGAAGCATGACTTGTAGTGTTGTGCTTGTTTATTTAAGTTATTGCATGTATGAGATCGGTTAGGTCTCGCATTTTCAAAATTTAAAATACTAAATTATATATATATATATATATATATCAT
>NW_018164549.1:6096304-6103020 GCF_001263595.1 Phalaenopsis equestris | reverse complement strand
TATATATATATATATATATATATATATATATAATTAAAATATCTCTTTCCCATGTTAACGATTGACAGAAGCAGATCCCAATCATGACCCATGACATGTGATTCAGGGAGTTTGCAAATATCATTTGAATTGTAATTATAATTTCATGTGCATAATTTTTAATTTGTAAGGCTTTGCGACTAGGTATCAGAGTATTGCCAACTAATATGAAATATTTTTTTGGTTCATGGCAGACATGAGTTGGGTGACATGTTCACCACCTCCCGTAGGAAGAGGGAACAACCCATCTTGGTTGGAGTGAAGGTTTTGGCTCACTTGACCATAGCCCGAGCTTCTCTTGGTTATCGAGGAAGATGACAACCAATTAGCAGAACAGGATGACCAAGAGGGTGAGGGGTGTCGCTCTCCACATTAGAGGCTTAGGCTTGCGTAGGGAGGACTATCTGAAGCTGGTAAGTTTCACTTGATACTCGATAATTTACTAATGAAATTTTGTGGTACTTATAATTTTTTCATTTCACGGGCTCAAGAGATTGGCCAGGCGCTCACCACTACATAATTGTATGTTCGGACGCATCGACGCTCGAGACCATAATAGTTGATGTCTGACAACTCAGTGTGTCAATGTAGATAAAAAATGATTTTCTAAAATTTTGACATTATTAATATAAACTAAAAATTAATCTTTGGTTCTAAATATGTAGGAGTAAAAACGCATCTGAGATAAACAATGACAAAGAGAAAGATAGATCCCTACAACTACCAGTAGCAGTGGTAGCCCGTCTACCACTGTACAATTTGATTTTGATATTTGGAGGCAGACAATAAATGAGAAGAAGGGGGGTGTAGGCTTGGGTGCGAAGAGAATTGCATTTGAGAACGAGCACTCCCTTGATCATCAGGGTGATTCAAGGTCATTATTATCACAACATGAGGAACTTATCTTGTATGTAACTGCTATGAATGACGAAACTTGTTTGAGAAACAACTGAGAGTCATGGGCACTTTAGTACGACTGATGGGGTATATTGCAGATTGTTGTGGCAATCAACCTCTGAGTTGAGTAGGAGGATGAGGGAGAGAAGGGGGAGGATGATAATGCCCCGTAGAGGTTTATGTTCTTTTTTTTTTTTGGCTTATTGAGTATGTAGACATATTATTATTTATTTCTATAATCCGGGTTAGATGTGAACTTTTATGCATTCAGATTAATGCCTGTTAAGTTATATTTTTTTTCATTGTTGGTACTTGTTTGTGCTATGGATTATGTGTTGTGATGGTGTATAAGTAAATGTTTATGATATTCATATTCGTTGTGTGCATGTTGTAAAAAAATATGATAATTCTTTATATATATATATTTTCAATTTGCTGCTGGTTTGGGTTAAAAATGCCTTGGATATTTTCCGACGCTCTTCAATATACTCTAACGTTAAACAACCTCTATGGTAGAACCACCCGACACATATCACAACCCAAATTTGTGTTTGCTAAAAGTGGGCGTAAATTCCGTAGTTAGCATTTGTGTCGGTATGGGGCGTGTCAAAGCTGGTTAACATTGACATTGTTTGAGGCTAAAATCGAGACAACCTATTTGTGTTGGACACTTTAGAAGCTAATTACATTTATGATGTTGATTTTTGCATGGACCATATATTCGACACAAATCTGCTGCTAAAACTATTTTGTATCGGAGTATCGTCCTATTAGCATCAAATTTAGCTGATGCTAATTTGCATAAATCCCGTAGTATGATTTCTTTTCATACTACTAGATATCATAGTGAGGTCTCGAGAACCAGCCATTCACTTTCAACAAAACCCTGACATCACGAGCACTATTATTAAAAGAACTGTCCAAAAGCTCTATGATAGAGGTATTTAAACGACACACAATCCCAGTATTGTCGTAGGATATACATTACTATTATTTCACCTTGCCTCCTACTCACTCGAATCACATCATTCTTTTCTCTTGGTCGACAAAAAGTACATGGTCTACCGATTTTATTTAACTAATTATTTATTAAATAATAATTTAACAATTATAATCTAATAATTAATTATGAATTACATTAATTAATAATTATATAACTTTATTAAAGGATAAAAAAATTTAGTATGCATTTTATTAACTATGAAGTAATTATAATATATTTATCTAATTATAACTAATCATATAAAATATTAATTATATAGTTAATACAGCTAACTTAATTAAAATTAAAATGATAATTAACCTCTGCTACTTATACTTTTTCCTCTACCGCTTAAACCCTCACCTAAATTTTTCTGCGATCTCTGCCACAGCCGAAAACAGGAATTTTTGTTCGGTATGTGCACCGCATGAACCCCTACATGCGGTACCGAATAAAAAATCGCCACGTGGAATGCGATTCTACGTGGCTTTACAGCTCGATTCGACGTGGCGTTACAGCTTAAAAATAAGCGTTTTTTATGCCCGACGACCCGAATCCCGCCAAAAAAAACACTTTTTTGTCTTTTTTGATTCCCTCCAATAGAAGAAAATAGCATTTTGTCTGCTTTAGGGTATAGGGATTCGGTATATTCTCATTTTTTCCCTCATGTTCGCTGGAGCTGGTTCGATGGAAATAATTTTTGACGAAGAAATGTTGGTGGAATCTCAAAATACTCCTGAGAATCATAACAATGAGATGAAATCTCAGAATATTTTTGCGAATAATGAGATTGAGCAGAGTTTAGATGCGGCAGAAGGACATCGGCAGGTAGATTTTTTTAACGAAGGATGTTTGAATGCAGTTCTAGGTTTTAAGGAGTAATTTTATTGCTAATGAAGTTTGCTCTATTTTTAGATGAGTTTTAACGCTAAGTTTCGGTTGGGTGGGATGTGGTGTTATTTAGAAAATATAATAGTGATACAGTGGTTATTATTGTATTAGCTCTCCAGTTCTTATTGTTCGTTAGAATATTAGTTGGGGTTTGATGTTATTTTGGTAGTATCTGATATCATAATGTAAAGTGAATGTCTTGAGGATTTGGAATTATTTTGGTAGTATCACAGTGTTATTTTGGTGGTATCGAAATGTAAAGTGAATGTCTCAAGGATTTTGTGTTATTTTGGTAGTATTATAGTGTTATTTTGGTGGTATCATAATGTAAAGTCAATGTCTTGAGGATTTGGTGTTATTTTGGTCGTATCACAGTGTTATTTTGGTAGTATCACAATGTAACGTTTCTTTCATGTGGATTTGGTGTTACTTAGGTATTATCACGGTGATACACTGGTTATTTTTGTAGTTGTTTTTCATTTCTGGTTGTTCGGTATAATATAAGTTGTGGTCTGATGTTATTTTGGTAGTATAATAATGCATCGTTACTGTCGTGGAGATTTGGTGTTATTTTTGTAGTATCACAGTGTTTTTCATGTGACAGTATCACAATGTAACGTTACGGACGCAGGATTTGGTGTTATTTTGGTAGTATCACAGTGTTATTAAGGTAATATTGGATCTGCTGAATTGATTTTATTTTAGGAGGCCAGTAACATAGCTTAACGTCATTTAATAGTATTATTATGGTATTATTATCTTGTTATTTATGTATTGTAACATTGTATCTATGATGTTTAAATCTGCAGTCACCCGATATAGAGAAATTACTTAATGCGGTTGTCCACAACGAGAATGAAGCATATGAACATTATTGTTTACATGCACACCATATTGGATTTACTATGCGAAAGGAACACAGTGGTTTCTAGCCGAATTCAAAGAAGGTGAAGACAAAAGACTTTGTTTGTGGTAAGGCTGGTTTCAAGAAAGAGTTGAAGGACACTATCACTGTGAGGTTCAATTCAAAAGAGCGGACACAATGGACACAATGACTGGTTGTCCAGCAATGATCTGATACTTCGTTGATTTAGATGGCAACTGGTCGGTAAAGAAATTCGTAGAAAAAAACAAGAGATGGAAAAGTAAATGTTACCTAAAGTATCAAGTTCTGTATTTTTTTGTATATAAAAGATGACTCGCTAACAGGTAGTATTGTATACAGGAAAGCAGAAAGATAATGTTTCAAGCCATGATAACATTCCAGAATGCGATCCAGATTTATTTTCAATGACGGATCACTTTACTCAGGTTGCGGAATCGATCCTTCTGAAATTTTGTCTGCTCGATTTAGACTTCTTCCCTGAAATTTTGTCTTCTCAATGTACAAGAATTTTCTCAAACACAACAACTGGGGGCATACACGAGCTTACTGATGGGCATACATGATAATATATAGAGTACTTATTGTTAAAATTGTTGTATTATTGCTGTTGAAGTTGAAACAGACATTTGTTGTACTGTGTTTTTATTTACGAGTTATTATGGCGGCATATTCCTATAATACAGATGACGTTCTACGATTTACACGAAGCAGCAGTCGTGAGACAGAATAATAAAACCCGAACAACACTGGAAAATTACCAAAATACAACCTCTGCGGTTTCCTCAAGACAGGTTTATTCCTGTTGATCCGCCTGGTTTTATTGGAATATATTCTAATAAAACTAGAAGTAGTGAGACACGACAGAATAATAAAACCCGATTAACACCGAAAAATTACCAAAATACAACCTTTGCGATTTCCTCACGACAGGTTTATTCCTTCCTGCCGATCCGCCTGGTTTCATTGGAATCTTTGGCGGCATATTTCAATAAAACCAGCAGTCGTCAGACACGGCAGAATAATAAAACCCGAACAACACCGTAAAATTACCAAAATACAACCTCCACGATTTCCTCAAGACAGGTTTATTCCTGCCGATCCGCCTGGTTTCATTGGAACCTTTGGCGGCTTATTCCAATAAAACCAGCAGTCGTCAGACACGGCAAAATAATAAAATCCGAACAACACCGTAAAATTACTAAAATACAACCTCCGTGGTTTCTTGAAGACAGGTTTATTCCTTGGTTTCATTGAAATCTTTGGCGGCATATTCCAATAAAACCAGCAGTAGTGAGACACGGCAGAATAATAAAACCCGAACAACACCGAAAAATTACCAAAATACAACCTCCGCGGTTTCCTCAAGACAGGTTTATTTCTGTCGATCCGCCTAGTTTCATTGGAATCTTTGGCGGCATATTCCAATAAAACCAGCAGTCGTCAAACACGGCAGAATAATAAAACCCAAACAACACCATAAAATTACTAAAATATAACCGCTGTGGTTTCCTTAAGACGTTTATTTCTACGGATTGTCATACGCTTTAAACGAATACAACCTGAACACAACCGCGACGAACCCCCCCCCAAAGAAACCATAATACAACCGCCGCGGTTTCCTTAAGATGTTTACTTCTGCGGATCGTCAGACGCTTTAAACGAATACAACCTGAACATGACCGCGACGAAACCATAATACAACCATGTTTACACTATAAAAGATTATTAGTAAACATTAACCATGTTCAAGATCTACAATATGCTGACCATAAGAAAATAAAGAAACCCATTTATGTATCCAATCGGCTTGTTCCTCAATAATTTGATGGCCACTGAATTGATTTGTTCTATAAGAAAATCACAGATCGCAGCAGGCCAATTAAATGAGGCAAATGTCTCTATGTTCTCCCCAAAGTTGTTAAGTCCTTCGGGAACACTAAAATTGCTCGAGCAAAAGCCCCCCTCTTGCGAAGTCCAAGATATTGTTCCTCATCTGTTGGGCATCCACGCCACAAGACGGACGTTTGCTCCACTTTGGCACTGTACCTCTGTTTGGCATGCCAATTAGCAGGGCAACTTCATCGGGCAACAGCCGCAACTCCTTCCATCCAATTTTGAAAACTATTTTATCTTGTTGCCAACATTGCAAGATCTGTAGTGTCAAAACATTCTCTTACGGATATGGAGGGAGGTCGAAAAACTGTACAACATTCATTGCTCTTAGCTCGTCTCTGATATCCTCGGATATTGAATGCCTCACTTTATCCAGGGCATCTCTGACCACAGATGGTCGGCATCTACAGCTCATTGAACGTGGGTTAACAAACCTATAAAAAATAAGACAATTCAAAAAATATCAGATGTTTTGCTGCTGTTGTTGTATTAGTGTGTTATTATGGTATTATTGTGGTAATATTTCAATGGTATTATTCTTGTAGTACTACGGTACTTTTAAGGTAATATTGTGGTTATATCTCGGTGATATTATTAACGTACGAATGAGGTTTCCGGTGTGGTTGTATTGTTGTGTTATTATGGTAGTATTATGGTATTATTGTGCTTTTAACATTTTTTTTAAAGGAACTGCATTTTATCACCGCAATAATCAGTATTAACTGGAAGAACCATAGTTTTAGAAAATGGAAAAACAACCGAGAAATCCTAATAAACCCTATCCTAAATAAATAACTGCATTTTATCACGGTATTGTTTAGAATTGCATTTCGAATAAGAAATGTATTTAGAAGAAGAAAAAATAACAAAAAAAACAAAATATACCTTGCGGAACCCTCTTCAGCAACCTTCTTCTTACGATCACTGGTTTTTTTCTTCGACTGCATACCTGAAGGCTCATCTTCGGTTTCCATTGGCAATGGCTCCTCGGCTTCGACTGTCGTCGGGTTCTCTTCAATTTCCATCTCAGAAGGCTCGGCTTCCATCTTGATCAACTGTACTCTAGCGGTGAACTGAGGAATGTACTTCGACCGGCGAACGAACGAAGACTCGAAACCCTAAACAAAT
>NW_018164549.1:6077105-6096010 GCF_001263595.1 Phalaenopsis equestris | reverse complement strand
GTCGGAAGTAATCCCATTAATACCACCACAATAAGACTCGAATAATACCACAATACAACCATATATATATGTATACCACAATATACTACATAAGAAATAATAGATAAATAACACTCCAATAAATCACTAATAATACCACAATATTACAACATGTCGAATAAGCATAACGATGCATATAACAATAAACACCGTATAATACATGATATGCGCCGAAGCGAGGGCCAGGGCGTTGGCATGTAGTGTTTATTGTTGATTGATAGGCAGTCGAAAAATCATTCCAATCTATGGTCAAAGGTTGATTGAGAGGAAGTTTCAGACTCTTCGCACATCTAAAATTGACCGAGTTATATAATCTTATGACAATGGTGATGATGTGATTTGTATCAAGTAATTCGTAATGGGTTAGCTAAAATGTGGAAACAGAATAAAATGTTATTGCAAGTTATGTTGTTCTGCACTTCTTAAGTTTCATGTGAATGGTGTTCCAACTGGTTCACCTGACGGAACACCATTCACATCAAACTTGAGAATTCCAGAACATCAAAACTGACATTACATTTTCTTATGTTCCCACAATTTAACAAACCCATTACGACTTATTTGATACAAATCACATATTCAGCGTTGACATCAGATTATATAACTCAATCAACTTTAGATGTGCGAACAGCCTAAAACTTCCTCTCCATCAACCTTTGATCATTGATGCGACTGATTTTTCTACTGTTTATCGATCAAGATTATATGAATCACAAAATAACTCCATCTCATTGCCTCCGAGAAATCAGGAAACTCTCCATCAACATATCTCCATCTCAACGAACAGTACTTGGCTTGTTCGCCCATCTTCCTCCTTTCCTGCATTGAATGATTTAAGTTATAGAAAAACAAATAAGCCAATACTAAGATAAGTGCGTCTACTAAAACAACAAAGACAATAACACCATAATCATACGATAATAAACCCATAAAGCCGCAGCAATAAAACTCTCTTAAACGGTACAATATCACAACAATAAAACCATAATAATACCACAATAACCCAACAATAATACCAACATCAATCGTTAATAAAAATAACACGAGAATATCGCAATGTTAATACCCAGTTAACACTATAAATCATTACCCCACAATAACAACAATAGGAAGGACAATGACACCATAATCACACGATAATAAAACTCTCTTCAATAGTACAATAACACAACAATAAAACCATAACAATACCGCAATAACCCCATAATAACACTAACATCCTTCGTTAAAAAAAAACACCAGAATACTGCAGAGATAATATCGCAAAGACAATAACACCATAATAACACAACGATAAAACAATAAAGTCACAACAAAAAAGTCTCTTCAATAGTACAACAACACAACTCAACAATAAAATCATAATAATATCACAATCACCCCACAATAACCTCAACATTCCTTATTAACAAAAATTACACGAGAATACTGCCAAGATCTGGATTGTTAAACACAAACACAGAAACAAATTCAAATAAAACTAACCTTTGATAAACCCAGAAGAATGCAATAAAAATTCCAAATCAAAAAATAAAACTTATTAAACCTACGATATACCTAAGATCTGGATTGCAAAAGCTCGCACAGATCAACAAACTACATAATGGAGAAGCAGAGAGGATTTGTACAGATCCAGTACAAGAAGCTAAACTCGCACAGATCTGGAAGCGGTTGTCGTTCTCGTTGTCGGCAGAGCAGTCCTTTTCGGCAGCTCCAAACCCTAAAGTGCGAAACTAAATCTGGGTATAATCGGAAAATGGTCATATGCATTAAATTTTCGTCAAAAAGGAGTATCGGGTCGGGTCAGACATAAAAAACACTTATTTTTAAGTTGTAAAGCCACGTAAAATCGCATTCTACGTGATGAATTTTTATTCTGTATCGCAATTAGGTTCATGCGGCGTACCCAATAAAAATTCCGAAAACAGCGCCTACATCTCCTTCGCCGAACCCTCGCATCCATCTCCCTCATCCATCTCTACCCGATACCCTCCCTCCCCCTTTTCAAATTTTGCCCAAGACCCTTGCCTACATAACCGAACCCTTGCGTTAAGAGCTAGTTGGGAAGGCAGCCAAAGAACGCGGCATACAGAGACAACGAAATACTCCAAAAGTTATTTTTTCTTTTTTCGTTTTAAAATTCCTAGTTTCGCTTCTTGTTCTCAGTCCTGATTTTTCGTGAGCAGTTTAAGCTGATTTTTCTTATCTGCGCGCATCCGTAAGATACCTGAGATTAGGTATTATATTGGTAAAGCCTTAGGATTCAAATTTTTGTAAATTCGTTTATTTTAATTTAAGAATTGTGTATATAGATACATTAGGATTCAAAGATTTGGAACTTTGTTTCTTTTAGTTTAGAAGTTATTTATGTAAGTAGATACACTAGAGTTTAAGGATCTAGAAGTTTATGTCTTTTAGTTTAGGAGACTCAGGGGTGTAAACTAGCCGAACACGACCGAGCCATGGTCAGGTCATGTTTACACGAGCGACGACTCGTTTATATTTCGAGCTCGAAAAGTGTGTTCGTGGTAGGCTCGTTTGCTTTACCAACCCAACACGAGCTGTTCACGAACAAAGAGTCCTTTTAACAACTCTAATCATGTAGTCATAAGACAATATTAATAATTTTTATTCTATTTTCTTAATCAATATTTTAATTGATTATAAATATTTGTAGCATTGTAGTCAATTAGATTTTTTTAAAATACTTAATATATATATATAAACTTGATGAGTCGTATTTCGAGCCAAAACGAGCCGAACACGAACGAACACATCTTAGTTAGTGTTCGGCTCGGTAACTTATCGAACGAAATTAACGAGCCGAACACGAGCTGTTCGCGAACAACGAGCCGTTTTGATAACCCTAGAGACACTAGAGTTTAAGGATCTAGAAGTTTATGTCTTTTAGTTTAGGAATTAAGAGATCTGATTTTTCACTTTTTTTTTAGTTTAGTTGTTAGTGATTAAAAGATCTGTATGCTTGTTTCTTTAAATTATGAGTTATATATTTAGGTATCTAGGTATTAGCATAATCGGCTTGGTCATGTTTTAGTTTAGGGGCTATATATGTAAATATTGAAGGATTTAGAAAATTTGTGGCTTCATATCTTTGTTTAGGTGTCTGGTATGTAAAAATATGTCAAAGGATTGAGGATATCTGTAATTTTGTTATCTATATGTTAAGAATCTGATTAACTATCATTTGACAGCCCATGTGTAAACATATAAAATTTGATAAGCTATATGTAAATGAGGTTTTATAGCTGTAAATACATAATTATTACACAATTTATATGTATTTTTTAGAATTAGATGTTATATGTATATATATACATATATATATAAATATATATATATATATATATAAACAGTATATAAACTTCTTAATATTTAGGTGTTATGCGCTTAAATACAAAAGCATTTAATGGTATATATGTAAATCATTAAGATTGATATCATATATGTAAAATCACATTACAAAATGGAATTCTTTTTTTGTGATATTTATGTGCCCAATTGCAAGGTTCTTGCTATAATGTTTATAAATTTATTTGTACACCATTTCACATTTGAAATTTGGCTATTATACCGACTGCCGATCATGATTACAAAGGGATTATTCTCTTTAACAAATAACTTCCTTGCTGTAAAAATTCATTGGTGCTATATGCGCAAGCCTTTATCTACATGTTTGAAAGCTGAGAAATTTGCATAGGCACCGACATAATTCTTAAGGATTTATATATCTAACAACTAAAGTTTTTCATTTCCTTTACAACACCTTGGTGCCATTAATTTAGGCATAAAAAGTTGCATTTGACTTTTAAGAAGTTAGTAAATGTGATATTTTTTGATGTGATGTTAACGTTTTGAGCGTTTTGAATGTAAATATTAAAGTTTACATTGATTATCAGAACAATCCTAGATTTTTCTAAGAACGAGCTCATAAATATGTGCGTCATCATTGCGATAATATTGCTACGTACAAAGATATTTTTATTATTAATGAGAAGATAAACAAATGATGTCTTACACATCTCATATCCACAAATATCGAGAATATCGTGAATGGCAAAGGAAATAAGCTTTCATGTTTGGTCTAAGCAAATGATAAGGTTGAAATTTACCTGTTTAGTTATTAAGTATTGTCCCGAGATATTAATAATTTACATAATATATGTATGTAATAAATAATGATAATCCTTTGGGACCAGACGAAGTTAAAGCAATTGCTAAGGGTCTAATAAAGTTGCCCAACAGTACAAAGGATTCAATGATAACATATATAAATTTCACAGTAAACAACGCGACGAAAATAAGAAATCTCAAAATTATGGTATTGTTAGTATCACTTAAGTTGGAAACTTAAACTTTTACTATCAATTTATTGATATTATTGACATCAGTTATTTAAATTTTTTTAGAAGTGTATTATTCAAGTGTGATTGGGCTAACACTAATAATAATTGCATAAGAGTAGATCAGTTTGGTCATACTTTTGTAAATTTTTCACGTCTAATTCACTCTGGAGATAAATTGAAGGATGATTTGTTTGTTTTTAGTCGTAAATGGAGCTTGTTTTATACATCAAAGATCCTAAACATGAAAGTTGGAATTTTATTATAAAAATTAAACCGAGAGATGCCTTTGATTCAAGCATCATCACCACTTCTCTCGACATTTCATCCCCGTCTCACTAAAAGTTTAAAACATTGGCATATCGGGAATTTTTTATCTTTCTTCTTACATTTGATGATATATTTACATTTGTGTTTGTTTTTTTCCTTTTGTTTTGTAGTAGAATAATTTGTTTACAAATTTTAAGAAAAGTTTTTGTACAACATATTTCTGCCTTTGAACTCTCTGCTTCTAGACACAGGTGAGATTCATGTTGGAGCAATCTAATTAGGAACATCAAACCTTTTTGAGAAACAAGTGACAATTTTATTTTAGGTACTAGAGTTCTATATATTTACTTGTTGGAGTAATGCGGTGAATATTTCTGTGAAATGTTTCATAAATGCTTTTGTTTGGCTTTTAGCACAAGTTCCAAGAGAAATCAAACTTACTTTGATTAATGTTTTTACAAATGATTTAACCTATGATGCTGCATGCTGCAAAACTAAAGTTGTTTTAGTAAGGTTTGTGATTTTTCTGTTTTATATTCAAATATTTTCAAGTACCTCATGCTTTTGTTCTATATCAATCAGTAATGTTAGATTCATATTCATGATTTATAAAATATTTGGTTCTTCTTTGTTATTTAAATAGATAGAATAACTGAGCAAACTATTCAGTTGCCACATTTTATATTGAATATTTCCATTTTGCTTCGGTTACGTGTCTTACTTTGATCTATTTTGAATGACAATGCAAATCTTTGTTCTTTCTGCTTGGCTGATCCGTTTATAAAAAGATTATTTTGCTAAAATTTTTATTTTGATTTAATTATCTTTTGTCTTTATTATGTTTGTTGCTTTTAATTGAGCTTATACTTTCATCACTTGTGGAATTTCTATCTTCTAAACAACTCCCTATTCACTAACATGAGGAAAACTGATGGTTGTGTTCAATGCAGAAAAAAATTATATTATGTGATGATCATGACGTTTAAAATACTTGAAAACTTAAAATCATAGACAAGTTTTAGGGACAATTGTGATAATAATACATGAAGAGAGGGCTTGAATCTAAGCAAAGTAGAAGACTAATCTCAGAATTTTTTGCCCATATATAAATCGTCAGAGTATAAATTAGAAATCTTATGTATTCAAAAAACTAAATGGGTTAGAGAAAAGGCTAAGGACATTGATAACTTAGGTTTTAAAATTTGGTATTCTGCTAAGAGTCACACTAGAAATGTTGTAGGTGTAATTATAGATAAGAGTTTGACAGATAATATTGTAAAAATTAATAGAGTTGGAGATAAAATTATAACCTTTAAGATTTTCATTGATACTAAGATTTTTAATATTATAAGTGCTTATGTTTCTCAAGTACGTCTAGATATAGGGTTCAAAGAAAAATTCTGAAATGATTTAGAAAACTTAATACAAATGATATCTCTTGAAGAAAGAATTTTTATTGGAGGAGATATAAATGGACATGTCGGTGGAGTGGTAAAAGATTTTAAAAATATTCATAGTGGCTACGATTTTGGAGTGACTAATGAAGAAAGTAGAGCTATTTTAGAGTTTGCTTTAGCGAATAATTTTGTTACTGGTAATACTTTATCCAAAAAAAAGGGATGAGCATCTTATTACTTTATAGGAGTGGATCTAATAAACCCCAAATTGATTATTTTCTTATGAGATGAAGAGATCGTCGAGATTGTAATGATTGTAAGGTCATTCCAAGTGAGGATTTAAATACCCAATATCGCTTATTAGTTCTAGATTTTAAGATGAAGAGTTGTAAAATAGAGAATACTAGAACCCATCATCATAGAATTAGATGGGAAACCTAAAATACACAATTAAAATTATTTTTATGAGTAAAATTAAAGATTTTAAAATTTGGGATGTTCATGATGAAGCAAATGTTATGTGGGATAAAATAATAAATACTATTAAACAAGTAACAAAAGATGTACTTAAAGAATTAAAAGAAAAAGTTTTTTGATGTACTTGAAGAATTAAAAGAAAAAGTTTTAGTTGGTGGAATAATAATGTGCAAGAAAACATATATAAGAAGTTATACTATAAAAATTGGTTTAAATATAAAATCTTAGAGAATTGGGAAAAATATCAAATGACCCGCAGGAAGTCCTATGACGCTAAAAATTCTGCTTTTAATGATCTTTATGATAGATTAGATACTAAGGAGGGTGAAAATATGTGTATAAACTAGTCAAACAAAGAGAAGAAAAAGTTTTAACTCAAGTAAAGTGTATTAAAGATGAAAATAAAAAGTGTTTTTCTTAGAAAAAGATATTCAACATAGGTGAGTGAGTTATTTTGATAAACTTCTTAATGAAGTTTCTGAAAATACGACCGACCTTAGTGATCTTAATATCGTTAATAAGAATAAAACGTTTCATTTTTACCGTCGCATTAGTAAAAAATATGTTAAGGAAGCTTTAAAAAGACCAAGGGTGGAAAGTTTGTAGGATCTGATGATATCCCAATTGAAGTATGAAAATATTTAGGAGATTTTGGAGTTTTTTGGCATACCAAACTCTTTAATATTACTCTTTAATATTATTTTAAACCTGAGGAGTGGAGGAAGAGTATTTTGGTCTACATTTTTAAGAATAAAATGGATGCACAAGAGTGTGCAAATTATAGAGGAATTAAGTTGATGTGTCATACTTTAAAATTATGGGAGAGGGTAATTGAACATAAGTTAAGACGTATTACAAAGATTTCTCATAATCAATTTGGATTTATGTCAAGCAGGTCTACTATGAAAGCTATACATTTATTGAGAGGTTTGATGGAGAAGCTCAGAGATAATAATGAGAATCTACATTTGATCTTTATTGATTTAGAAAAGCTTATGATAAGGTTCCAAGAGTTATCTTTTGAAGAGTTCTTGAGAAGAAAGGTGTTGATATGACTTATATTTTAAGTCATTAAAGATATATATACTAGAGCTCTTACTTGTTCTCGAGCTGAAGGAGGGTTGACCAAATATTTTCCTATTTCTGTTGGATTACATCAGGGATCGGCTTTAAGCCCATATCTTTTTGTTTTAGTTTCGGATGGTCTTAATTTATTAGAACTAAATGAAAATATGACACTAAATATGAAGCAATGGAGAAAAAAAGATTCATGCAGCCGACCCCACGTAGTGGGATTAAGCCGTTGTTGTTGCTGTTGATGTTGTATGGATGGTCTTACTGGACATTTACAGGAGGATGTACCTTGGTGTATGCTTTTTGCTGATGATATTCTAGTGGATAAGACGAGGAAAAATGCCCAGGAAAAACTTGAATTATGGAGGTCTACATTGGAGTTTAAAGGCCTTTATTTGAGTAGAACTAAAACTGAACACATGGAATGTAAGTTTAGTAGTAGTAGCTCTAGTGACATAAGTGTAACTTTGGGTGATTAAATTATTAAAAGGTGTGAATGATTTAGATATCTTGGGTATGTTGGTCAAAGCGATGGTGATATAGATGGGGATGTTAATAGTAGAATTCAAGTTAGTTGGTATGCTTGTGGAGGAATGCTTCGGACCTTTTGTGTGATAGAAAAGTACTGCTTAGACTGAAAGGAAAATTTTATAAGACGGTGGTGAAACCTGCAATGCTCTATGGCGCTAAATGTTGGCCTTTAAAGGAGAAGCATAATACTAATTTAAGTTTTGCGGAGATGATAATGATAAGGTGGATGAGTGGCTTTACACTTAGAGACAAAATGCGAAATGAATATATCTGTGATAGGGTTGGTGTAGCTCCTGCGACGGACAAAATTAGAGAAAGTTGTCTTAGATGGTTTGATCACATTAACGGTCTACCATCTGATGATCTGATTAGGAGGGTAGATGTTTTAGATTTGACTTATGTTAAGAAAGGCAGAGGTAGAGACTTGGGCTTATTGTATAAAAAATGATCTTAATTTATTATAACTAAAGGAAATATGACACTAAATAGGACTCAATGGAGGAAAAAGGATTCATGTAGCCGACCCCACATAGCGGGATTACGGCTTTGTCGTCGTTGTTGTTGTAGTTTACAATTTAAAATCAATAAAATTGCCCAAAGTGCGCTCCAAAATATCGATTCTAGCACATAATTCATTACTCCACCGAAATAATTAGTAAATAGAGAATTTTGCACATGAAGCCCCTAACAAATCATATACATTTCACAAGGACTCTGTAAGTATCAAACAAACAATTGTCTTTCAATATGTACCTATTCCTTGTGTTGATTTATTTTAGCCCAAGTGTCCATATCCATCACTTTAGTAACTTATATTCATGGAATATTGTTATTGGATTATAATTGGCATTATGACATGTGCTGTACATGAGCTGAGGCTTTATTAACTTAAGTTTATTATTCTAAAGAGACGAATAACATAAAGTGCTTCTCATGAGTCAGATTCTGAGATTTTTTATTGCAGTTATGAACAGGGCTAGTTGTTAGCTTCTTCAGGTACTAATATTTTTTTGCTTTATTCTAGTGGATCCTTGTTGCAGCTATTTGTATGATTCCGTGACTGAGAATTTCTGTTCTTTTCCCATTTTGTTCTGTAGAAAATGGTCCAGAATTTTGACTTTATAATTGCTTTATTATTGCGATAATGATAGGAAATTTGTTTATTTTTTTGTTGGTTATAGTTATTCTTAGTCATTTATTTGCTTATTCTGAGCCTATATTTTAGATATTTCTGCTATAACTCTTTCTGACCTTTTTCAAGTAAATATTTTTTTTTTTTGAAAGATGAGTTATGCTATATTGTACTATATTCAGTAGTGTGTTCTTTTCCCACACATGATTCCTTCGTTCTAATCCTTCTTTTCACTTATCCCAGTAATTTCTTCATTATTAACTGTACTACTGGGATAAATTAAAGCAGTATCTAAACCTTATGTGACCTAGCTTGATATAGCTATATGGTTTTTCGTTTATTTATTTATTTATTTATTTATTTGGAAATTCATAAACATACCATACAATTCCAAAAATCCATGGACTAAAGTCAATCTTAACAATTTATATTTCATTCCAGAAATGTTTAATAAGCAGTTAGATAATTATATTAATATCCTACTTCTATTACTTATAAAACATGAATTATACTGGTGTTCCCCGGTTAAGCTGGTCGTAAATAAAGACTAAAATTCATGACAAAGCATTTGCAATCTTAAAAAATTATGGTGTAATGATGAATGTATAAACTGTAGTTAGTGCCATTTACTGGATCAAACTACTCTGGTTCTTTTCCTCATGCTAGATGTCAAAGCTGAAAGACCAACCTTGTGTCACACATTGTTTATGGAAGCTTGAAGTATAATTTCATAACGAACCCTGCCTTCTTAATAAAAGGAAAACCTTTGTAATTGTCACCCACCCTTTCTTTGTGGTTTAAATGTAGAAAATTTGCCAGTTGCTTAGCATCATAAGTTTGATTTCAAAAACACAATGTAACGTTGAATATTCTGCCACTTGATCCACTTTATTGCAGTGCTTAATTTAACATGATTTGTTCTTCAATTTATAGTTTGTGAATTGCAAATTTTACTTGTATGCATGAAAATTTGTAGTTTGTCCTAGATCTGCATATTGATCGTCTTCTTCATATCATACTTAATGTTTTGAATCTGTTCAAAAGTCGGTAATTTGTTCATTTTGCACTAGGAAAAAAAGAGTGTTTTTAGCGGCATAAGTTTATAGCGGTTTTAAAACCACTGTTAAACATTCCTTTAACAGCTGTTTAAATTGCTGTTAAAACATACCCTTAACAACAGTTTAAACTTCTGCTTTTAAACTTCCAAGCACTTATCAATCGCGCAAAAACCACCACTGAAAATCTCATATTGCAACGGTTTAAACCATCACACTATAAGTTAATATTTGTTTTTCTATGTTTTAACCTGGTCTATCCTGTCTCACAAAACGTAACACTCGCTCTAGACTCCCCCACGCTTGTGGAAATCTACCCCTTCACTTGCAAAAACCATAGGGTTCTCGGCCGATTGCCTTGTGTGAACCCAAAACTCCATCCCTCCTCTCATGATCTATGGTCAGATGAAGATTTGCTTGGTCTTCCTCTTCTCATGCACCAATCTCCTCAGGCTTCCTTCCCATAACCTGAGCCTTCGCTCGGGATCTCTCCATTATTTTCATTCTCTGATCGTGACACCAAGGGCTCGAGGCCCTTTCCGCAATCTTTCAATTTGTGTGCCGCCTCTTCGTTGGATTGCGGCAGTAAACATTATGTTATCTTAATTTTTTCTTGAATTGTTTCATTGGAAGCATAATAAATGAGATGTTTCATAAGTTATAGTCAATCCTCTGTCGTATGGATTGCACTATCATTTGAGACCTTTCATGTTTTATTGTGTTCAACTTTTTATTATGTTCTTTTTAATTATTGCTCTTGTAATCTAGTCCTCTTTTTAATTTTTGCCTTTGCAATCTAATCCTCTTTTGTAAATTTTAATTGGGATGCTGTGGAAGAAACATATGAGGCATTGAGGGTGGGTTGAATCACCTTTACCAATTCAGGCCACTGCTTTTTTATTTTGTGGTTTAAGTCATGTGTAATTGGTGAAAGCGTTTCCTTAGTCTTCTGGAGATCAACAAGGTTTTTCTAAAATGTTTAAATATCTATCTTATCTCTTATAAGGCTTCTCTAAAACTATAGTCTAAAAACTTGACTGCAAGTTTATATGGTCACAATCTGTACATTTATATCCTTATATTTTACCATGCAATTAAAAAAGTACCCAGATTATTGAATTTGCATCGATGAGTTCTCTATTGAGAAAGTATTAAAGATGCTCACCCTCATAGCATCATCAAGCACAATTGCCGTTTCTTTTTGCTGCCGTTCATCATTGTTTTTTTGCTGCCATTCATCATTGTTTTGATCACAAGTTCATCAAAGTTCTTACTTGCAGAATCCATGGAATTTGATGTGAAGAGAGTTGTTGTGATTCTGCACATAAACTTATGATTCTAGTAAAATAAACATAATATTCTTTGTTCTCCTAACAATTCTGCAATTGATCTCATATTTCTTTTTGAGAAATCAGTCGAATTGTCACTTAAGATTGATTTTGCAGATTCAGTTGATGAAAGAAAGGCATGTGTTTCTCCAAATATTTGTCTTGAAACATTTTCCTTACATTTTGCAAGAAAATAAAAATGTTTTATTCCTTTTTTTTAATAATTATACTAAATTATTAAGGATTAACTTAAAAGTAACTTCTTATGTTTAATACAACCTAACAAAAGAATCTATTTATCATAAATATTAGCGCTTTGATTCTTCATTACATCTCAAATCCTTGTAAGTTTTTGGTCTACAATTATCTTTTAACTGCAACTCTTTATTTAGAAAGGCTACAAGTGGCTTTGAATAGAGCACACATGCTTGATTTGATAAATTTTGCAAGGTTTTTGTTAATATTTATCTTTAAAATAAAAGCACATTTTATTTTTTCTTCTTTTTCCATGTTATCTTCAAATGTTCATTTTTGTCATTCATGCATTATTCTCAAATTGAAAAGAGTATACATTTTTGTCATTCATTCATTCATGCAAAGTATTATCCTCAAATTGAGAAGCATTGTTAGGCTTTGATTTTTGCGGTCTAAAAAATAAGTCACTACATGCTCTCTTATAAAGTTAGTCTTATTATCAGGTTTAATCCTTCACAATATTTGTTAACCCATCCAATAATATCTGAAAGATTGGCAAGATGATCAATGATCTTATTACATATTAATTTAACATTTGTTCCTTTGTATGCCAGCAAAAACTAAGCTTCGGCCAATTTCTTAGTGACACTTCCATTACCTGATAATGCTCCTTTAAATAGCAACCTACCTAATGAACAAATCTTAACTCTGTACCAAGATAAATCCTGTTACAAAGTCAACTTTGATGGTGCTTCATCTGTCAAGAAAGATATCAATTCTTAATTAGCTATCCCCAACAAAGTAGAGATATGATTAATATTTATAACCCTTGATTGTGGGATGATGAGGTTTCATATCATTTATCAGAGCCATGTACCAATAAAAATGCATTGTACAAAGCTCTAATTATTGGTATGGAGCTGAAAAACTTAATGAAACATACAAAACCTTCAAACATAGACTACATTAATACTACCAATATATCATAAAGTTACTTGAACAAATACCAAATGTCACATTGTACTGAATACTCCATGTAACAATACCATTGTGGATGCTTTGACAAGGATGACTAAAGAAATAGTCTGCTTAGAAGGGAAGTCTGTGCTAATTGAAGTTTAGGGTTGCTAAATCCTTTCGCTAGCTGATATGGAGTATGTATATGGACGCAAGGTCATGCGGCAGGTTGTTATCTTTATGGTTGAGGAATCCACTGATTGGAGATAACAGTTCACTGATTACATATGAAAAAAAACTACTTCAAGGGAAGTCATAATTAACTCATCAAGTGAAGTCCACAACATTATCTTACACACTTATAGATGACACAATATACTAAAAATCTTTTAATCATATGTGGTTATGTTGCTTAGATAAACATGAATGCCAGAAGATTTTCAAACAGATACATTCAAGACTATGTTGTTCTCACTAGTTTGGCCCTAAGATGAAAACCAAAATTAAAAGAATGTTATACTATTGGCCAACAATGATTAATGACTGTATAGAAACCGCACATTGCTATCACCAATGCTAAGTACATGGTCTAATTTTACATTAGCCACCTAATTTAATTTCAGCCACCTAATGAATTAAACCCTATGCTTGTCTTTATCCAAGGGACATGGCATCATAATGACAACGACTGGTAATTTCTCGAAGTGGGCAGAGGTCATTCTTCTAAGAGAAGTAAGCTCATCATGTATTGCGATTCTTCGAGAATCCCATCATATATCGATTCAATGTCTCTGGACGAGTCATATCGAATAACAATCCACCATTCATTAAGATAAACAACTTTACATAGCAGCATAATATTCATTGAAGATACTTAATAATTAATTATCCTTGAGTGAATGGATTAGTCGAACATTAGCTGTCCTTTTCTCAGATCCAAAAAAGACACTTGAGGGCACTATTTGTCAGTGGCATGAGCAGTTGGTGGGCTTTTTGAGCTTATAGAACCACATATTAGACCGACTTAATCCACCCCATTTGCCTCAGTCTATGGGTCCGAGACCTTGCTTCTTTGGAATTGCACTCACTAAGGATTATCACTTGCTTAAAGAATTCCTAAAGCAAAATAACTTATAGCGGTTAAAAGAGGTTGAAGGGCTGGAAGATACATGTCTATTAGCTTAGCAAAACCTCAAACTTTACCCAAGTACAGATGGTTCAAACTCACGATATGTGAGTTCGGCCTAGATCATTATGTGTAGGGGAATTGGTCTCAGTCTTCAAAAGATTGTTTCTAGCCTATCAAAAGATATTTAGTAAATTTAAACCATTTATGGTAGAGAAAGTATATAAACGAGGTTCCTATTAATTGGTATATTGTAAGGGTGAACGTCCATTGCTTCTCATTAATGGATGTTACCTAAAAAGATATTATGTATAGTGTTGTATAAGAGCATTCCAATTAATAAAATTTGTTTTTGGAGCCTTAGTGGGACTGTGGGAGTCTATCAATCACATAGTCTCTATTTCTTTGAAGAAAATATGAATAATCAATATTTTGAATTTAAAATCTGACTTTAATGAAATTTAATTCATTCAAACTTCATTGAACTCACTCACTCTTTCAACCCAATTGAAAATAACCAATTTCTAATTTATAAATTCTATCACTCTACTTTTGATGATTAAACAAATTTATCATTTTAAGTTCCTTCAAACTAAAATTTTTATTGATAATTGAATGTTAAAAAATATAATTGAGCTCTGGATGACATTTAACCCTTCATTCTTATTACATGAAAATGTCCAAATGAAAGCTTATATTTGCATGTGAAGATAAGGTAAATATAGCAGTTGAACAAATTTACTTCAAAAACATTTAACTCTTCAAGGAATCTAGCAATGACCCGACCTCTCCCTCCAACTGGGTGATGATAGCTAATTGCAATTGAAAGGAACCTCCAGACGAGTTGGCAAGCCTTTTTGTTGTTTAGTGCAAAACCTCTACAATCTCCTACACCAGCCATGCCACCAACCGAAGAGGGTGCCTCCGGTACACAAGCTAATTCTACTGAGAGCCTCCACTCATGTTGGTTGATGGAGGGGAGGGAGGGGGTGGGAGGATGATCGCATCACAGTACTCGGCAAAAACGACAGGAACTGAGTTGACCACATCTCTCGGCGGCCCGCCGCCCTCAACATCTGCCGTCCCGACTGACACATCTGTGTTTTAAAAGAAAGATTAAGTTACTGCATTAGCAAAAGTCAAAAGAAATTCCTTACATACACATGAACCTCTCAAGATCTAACCAAGTCATGTGACGCCTTCCTCTCCCGCTATGGTGCATCCTCCATTTTCCCCTCGGGCAATAACAAAGGGTCAACCGCCACGGGCTACGATGATCGTAGGCAACCTTTTCGCCAGACGGGGCTGACGAGGTCAACCATAGCCCTCACCTCACTCGTGCTACAACCCATGGGTTTTTGGAGACACTTAGGCAACCATCTTTCGGGTCCCTTGGAAGAAGCAACTCGGTCAACCGACACGAGATCGACCGTCTCTCTCCTTTTTTCTTTCCTGACCATCTATTTCTTTTCTAGGGCAGATGTCGGAGCAAATAGATACCAGTAGGTTCGAAGCAACAAGGCAGTAGATGACAGTAGGTTCAGGTCAATTGCCTTGTTGCTCATGCCACCTAATGTATTGCTTACTCAACAACTGAAAAAACAACCCAGCTTCTGACTTTATTTGTAAAGCGCGTCGGGAATGAAAATAAAAGGAGAGCTAATCATTAAAACTTCTTGATTTTTTGTGACAAGATTAAAATAATAATTTTCATGTTCTTATTGCAATTGTCGCCACCAAGGAGTAGAAAATTTTGGGGAACTATTATGTATATACTAGAACTACCGGCTTGAATCTCAAAGAGAATGAAAGACCAGAAACAAAAAGCTTCCCCCAAGGGTAAATAGTTAACCGACAAGTCACCGCCAAACAGGTGAGCTGCGTCTCTATACTCGGGATAGGTCAAAGCTCTAGAGATGGTCCCTCGCCTGATGGCGACATGATTCGCCAAGGGCGAGACGTAATTCATCATAACAGCAAGCCTCATTGGATACTTCATATAGATAGCGACAAGATCCGCCTAAGACCTAAAAAATAGGGGTATCCGGCGGAGGCAACAAATCAACCAAGTAGATGAAACGTAGGCCCCGTAAGACTTGAGCCAAAGTGACAAGTGAGCCACTGTTCACCTGACAAAAACATATTGACTCATCAGTCAACTAACCGACCAACAGAAGTACGGGCAGAAACCCCCTAATCGGCATTGGACAGCTGATGGTTTGCTCTTACCTTGGTGGATGGGATCATCATTCGACTGAACGTCTCATCGAAGACACAGTCACCAGCCAATCGATTGCATCACTTAATCACATTCTAGTGAATCGACCAACCAGTTACCGTCATATCAAAATTCAAATTATGATACAGATATAAAATGAAATCCATGCAATTTATTAAAGCATTAATCATATTAAAAATCATTTTCATAACTATTCATTCCTTTCTATAATTATAGCAAATATATTTTTATAAATAAGAAACGAAAGGAGACCAAAGGGAGGTAGGCTATCCCGGTTCCCTCTGCAATAACTCTTCATTCATTTTGTTCTCTAATTCACTCGACTTTTAACTCTCAAGGTGTGTTCACAAACGACAATCTAAGATACAACAATATAATAATTATTAACTTCTTAGAAATAAAGTACATGTTGTAATACATAAATATATGGTAAGATGTTCGATATGCAAATATAGAAAGAATCGTGTGATGTAATTTTTTGTGTGACAACTTAATTGTTTGTTTCTATGCAAGACAACTACCTTAATACAAACAAAAGGGTGTCAGTTTCACCTTGAATCTTCTATTAATGCTTCAAGGATAAGCCAGATTATCCTTAAACTTAATAAGTTACAAAAAAAATATCTTCAGGCTCAACTGAATTATTAATGATGCGTGCTGAAAAATTCTCAGCAGTAGAGTTTGAGAACTTATCATCTTGGCATTGAATGAAATTCTCAAACGATAAATTCTCGTATGTGCATAAATGAAATAAAAAACAAAAGAGTCATTTAAGATTTTTTACGTAAAAACCCTACAAAAGAAAAATCATAGGGCTTAACCCAATTGAAATAATTACGATGAGAGTTACAAATACTATATCATTTCCTTGAATATAGGAATACAATAATACAATAGTATAAGAAGTTGACTGGACGCTTTTTTAAAATGACAAATAGTGATGGAAAGGTAGTAACGATTAGACAATAATAAGGAAGATTATTGGCTAACAGTAGTTTGCCGTTGTGGTGACGATCGAATGATAATGATAATGGCTTCATTGTCCATCGATGATAATTACTATCAAACAACAATGTTATGGTATTGATATCTAGACACCACTGGTTCAGCGGTGATTGTCGGTGCTCGCTAGTTCAAGCATTCTTCATAGCGTGAACTTAGCTCTAAAGTACTTCATCTCCATCTTTCTTTCATAATGAAAACAATCTCATATTTATAGAATTTTAGGATAGGCACTTTGGGGAAGCAATATGAACTAAATTAGGCTTAGAATCGACAATCTTCGAGAAGCTCGATTCGACAATAGGCATGCCAAATTTGAGGATTATTTTTAGATATGAACTAAATTAGGCTTAGATCAAATTGCTTTTAGTAGTAGCATATAGTTCTTATTGTGGATATATTCAGTTGACCAAAAAAATGCTGAAATCAAAGCT
Organism: Phalaenopsis equestris; assembly: GCF_001263595.1. NCBI lineage: Eukaryota > Viridiplantae > Streptophyta > Magnoliopsida > Asparagales > Orchidaceae > Phalaenopsis > Phalaenopsis equestris. The sequence continues at coordinate 6,078,393 of NW_018164549.1, read as the reverse complement.
CATATGTTCTTGAATTTAAATCTTAAGACTATTTCATCAAATATACTTTGATATTTGTCTGATCTGGCAGATTTTTTTATGATATATCAATTATTATTCAACTAAAGTACTCGAACGAATCTGGTCAACATATGTATGATCCCCATCGAATCTTGATGATTTATATTGAGTGATTAGGAAGTTAGCAAAAATCATTTCATTAACTTTTTTAAACTTTATATAGCTTAGTGGATGTACTGTGCATGATTCTGGCTGTTGCTACGAAGAATTGAAATAAGAGCAAGGGTGGGTACATGATAGTTTACGTGAGAGAGAAATACGTTTGCGGGTTTTTTCTTGCTGAAATAATTTCTACAAGTAATTATGAGTTATAAAGGCATCCCCACTAGAGCTTATATACAATGCCACGCAATGCAGATAATGGCAAAACGCTAGCTGTGATGAGTATTCTGATGATGTCAATGCAATAAAGTAGGTGAGGTGGGTATTTAATGATCTTGACTATAAACAGTTGATTAGTAAATGTTTTATGTTTTAAGGTACATAAATATGTTGTCATGTGTCATATCAAGGGCTGTAAATGAGGCTAGTGTTCGGCTCGTGTTCGAAATGGCTCGGAAAGGGTGTGTTCGTATTCGGCTCGAATAATATTTTCCGGTTTGAGTTCAGCTCGAAATTGGAGGAATCGGAAGTGGAAGATGACTCAGAAGAGGAAGAGAAAGAGGAAAAGCAAACCATAAGCTCTTGCCGCCGAAACCTTTTCTCGATTTTGAGAGGAGAAGGAGATGACTCGGGAGAGGAGAGCAGCGAACACAAACGACAAATCCTAAGCTCTTGCGGCCGAATGCCTATTGCTATTTTGAGAGGAAGGAGAAGAGTCGGAAGAGGGAGAGGCAGCCAAACCCGAGAACATTCGAGAGGGAGGTCGTCGGTCAGGGCTTAGGAGTAGGGCTGTCAAAAAAGCTCGTTGTTCGCGAATAGTTCGTGTTCGGTTCGTCAATGAGTTCGTGTTTGATTCGTTCAATAAGTAAATGAGATGAAAGTAAACAATTTTTTTTTATTCGGTTAGTTAAACAAACCAAACACGAATAGTCATGTGTTCGTTTGTGTTCAAATCGTTATTGTTCGAAATATAAAATAATTTAAAATAATTATGTATAAAAAATTTATGATATTTTAAAAAATTAAATTTTATAAATTATAATATATAATAAATTAATAGTAATAATATATTAATATACTATATTAGTAATATACTAATATAGATATTATATATTTATATAATATA
>NW_018164549.1:6042698-6076665 GCF_001263595.1 Phalaenopsis equestris | reverse complement strand
TTCGTTCGTGTTCGAATCGTTATTGTTCGAAATATAAAATAATTTAAAATAATTATGTATAAAAAATTTATGATATTTTAAAAAATTAAATTTTATAAATTATAATATATAATAAATTAATAGTAATAATATATTATATATTATACTAGTAATATACTAATATAGATATTATATATTTATATAGTATAAGTTATATAATTAATATAATATATTATTTATATATATTAATATTAGGGATGTCAAACTGGCTCGTCGCTCGCGAACAGCTTGTGTTCGGCTCGTTCGTTAAGAAACGAACATGAACAGTAACTTCACGAACAATTTCAAACACGAACTTACTTCAAACAAACTAAATTTCAAACGAACCGAACATGAACACAAGCTTTGTTCGTTCGTGTTCAGTTCGTTCACACCCCTAGCTGAGTGGCATAGACTTAGTGGTGTTTTTGTGCCCTTCGTGTGGAGGAGATGATTGCGGGCGGTCAGCTCAGGGGCATGGGTGACGTTTGCATTGTTGATTGCCTTAGAATAGGTGTGTGCTGCTGATCCTATAAGGTCGGTTTCTCCTTTGGGCCTACTGCACTGTTGCACGACCATACTAGTAAGTGTTGCTTTCTTTTCGTGTGTTGTTGTTTCTGCTAAATGCCCAGACGCATGTATTGACCTAAAGTTATGCGACATATCTTAGTGTCAGGGTGCAACATTTATTATTGACCTAACATTATGCAACATATCTTAGTGTCAGGGTTAAGATTCATCAGACATGTCTTGTTTAGGAATGCTAACAATTCAGGACGGCCATATGAAAATCCATTGGTAAAGAAATGAAAAATATTGTTAACGAAAAATTGGCTTTATTGTTCAAGAATAAAATTTTGAGAACTTAAATAAGTTCGATCTCGTTCTTAAGAAGATCAATTGATTATTAAATAAAGTGGAGTTTAGAGATGTCATTGCAAAACCAAAATTGTTGTCGAGTCTTTTTTTCATAATAACCAATTTTATATTAACTTATGTTTTAACTCTGAATGTAATCTTGAGAGAAGAATTTAAACTACCATGGTAAAATCTATTATTTAAGGAATACTACCCTACATTTTAAAAAAAATAAATATAATAAGAAAAAGTTGCTTACTTGATATAGTAATTCTCAGGGAAAAAGAAAAAGAACAAAAAAAAAATCAAAATAAAACAAAAGCAAAAAAAGTAAAAGTCAGAAGTGTAGGGTTGGCATAACAAAGATTTATAAGAAAGGAAAAAAAAGTAGAATTGTTTCTATTGACCCTTGAAGTAATAGAAGTTGCATGATAACTTAAAGGAATCCATTTAGAGTTATGATTCAAGGGAGAAAATTAATATTTTATTCGATTGTTTAATTAATTGAATATGAAACTAAAGATCAGTAGAGGTAAGCAAAAGATCTCTTAAACAAACACAACATTTGATAGTCACTAGAAGCTCTTAAAGAAGTGAGCGAAGGAAGTTAAGGTAAGGAATTAAGTTGTGAAACATTAAAGAGAATTAAGCCTCAAACAGTATTTACCTCTTACCATTACACTTCATAAGCAATTTGAAAAGTTAGAATACTTTAACAGCTCCTTGTATTTTCTTAAATATCCCTATTAAGCTATGAAATTACTTGAGGGCAAGTGATATGCAAGTTTAGGGGTTTTGATAAGAGAAAAATATGTGATATTTTGATAGCACATTTTCCCATGTATTTTCATCTTTTTGACTAATATTATGCATGAGAAAGTTAATTTTATCTTAAATGTGTAGGGGATAGGATGAACAGGGAATCCAGAGCAAAACATGACAAAAAAACGAGCACAAATATACCTACAAGACGGTGTGCCCGTGCCGTGTTCAACGCCCCCGCACTTAGCCCAAAGCACCCATGCTAAATCCCACACACTCACATCCATTTGTTTGCTCATCCTTTAGCGAACTTGCACCGTAATCGCGACGCCCTCGCATAGGCTCTGGCGCATCTGCAGTAGTTCACAAAACATATTTTGGTAAGAAATTCTTGCCTTTGCTGAGCTTTTCCCATAAATTAATGCATGAGGCTGGTCTTAGGGCATCATGGGTGGTTGGAGGCTATAAGAAAGACATTTTTATTAGAGAAAGTTTACTTTGAAATTTCTCTCCTTCATTGGGATTGGAACTTCAAGAGGTTAGTTTCCAGCATTAAATTCTTGTGATCTCTTGAGAGATCTATTGTATGTGAAGAAATGATTCTATTCTTGTGGAGAGGACAAGTTTTATTGTAAGTTCTTATTTCTGTTTTTTTCTTATAATGAAAATCTACATGAATTTTGATTCTGTTGTTTTCTCAACAATGCGTGGCTAGACTTTTCTTCGTGTGTCTGTGATGTAGGGGTAGTGATTTGCATTGTGGCTTTCTAAAATGATTATTTGTTAATTTTCTTATGCTTTCGTGGCCTATATTTTTGGTTAACCTTTGGTCTTAATTTACTCCTAGCATGGATAACCAGAATCTAAAAATATTTCGTGAAACTATTACTTTTAACTGTTGCGTAATAGAAACAAAGGGTTAAACACATAATTCTGAGAGAATAGACATATTAGCATCAACTTTATTGGTTCTAGGCTTCTTTTGACTTACACATATGCATCAGAAGTAACATATCCCTGATTGGCAACAATCATGTAAGAAAACATTTAGGAAACCACGATCATCATGATCACCAAATCACAAAAGCATGAGCTTCATTATTCTTGAAGGAACTCTTGAGATCTTTTTTCCTTTTTTTTGTTTCCTCTGTCTGCAATTTATTCTGTTTTCATTAGAACTAGGATTTCGAACCTCTTTTTAATAACCACCAAGCTAGGTTAGCTAAACTAGTAAACTAGAAATTTTTCTGTGGAAGTAAATATTATATTTTCCATGTGGAATTGATATGTGGCAGTCTTTAATCACATTACTATTTAATACGTGCACTTGTGTTGTACGGTCAAATTATGTCACGGTAAGTTTGTGCGCGTCATACATGTGCTTGATGATATGAATTTTATACATTATTACTATTATGATTTACGCGTCTTATGATATACATATGCATGTTTAGTAATCTATAAATTTTCTTGTTTAGCATACATAAGACGATTATGATGTCATAATGCATGCTGTTTTATTTCGTGCATTAAACTTTAGTTGTAGATTTTGTGTGACATATTGAGTCATTCACTCACTCTTGTATTTACATCTTTTCATAGAAGGCTAAAGATCCGAAGAAGTTAGTTAATAGTAATTAATCATATAGTTATATTTTATATATGTATTTAGTGATCATGATAAGATATGGATATTTTGTTCATATTATTAAAAAATTATGATCATTATATATACAATCCAAATTCACTTAATCCAAAATCTAACATAATAAATTGAATTATATTGTGGCTAGGTATGGTTTAATTCTACCCTTCATCCATCCATTCATTTGATTTAGGAAATCCACCCGCTAATCCATCCATACAGATCAGTCCTTTTCTGTGGAAGCTACTAAATACAACAAGACCAATAATTACACGAAATTTAGGAGCTCAATTTGTATTATTTTAAGACTTTTATCTTATTAGATAATTTTTAAAGCATAGCTTTGAGTTATGTTTACGCTAAAAATTATGACTAATCTAATCAAATGAAGTAATGAGATTATTTTGTAAAATTCAAAATTTAACGGTCCTGACGTACTGATAATATATATTTATTGTAGAAAAAAAAAAGATATTTTGATGAAATGTTTGAGTTTAGCTTATTTCAAAAAGGTCTGAGCATACGCCTGATAAATACAAGCAATAAGCTAACCACCACATGGCCTGCAAAAGCAGCATATGAGTGGGCCCATTTATACAGTTTTTTGAGTAACGACTAATTTAATAAATAAATAATTTTAAAGAACATTGCCAAAATTTTCAATTGATTTTATTTAAGGGTCCGTTTGGGACAGTTTATTTGGTGCGGTGGCGTTTTGAAAGTGCACCTGGACTGTTTGGATAAACTGCGTTTTGGCAACTTATGCTTTTTGAAAATGCTGAAAACAACGTTTTCACACGCACCTATCTAGGTGCGGTGGTAGCTTTCTGGCAGCGGTCTGGCTTTTCCATAAAAATAAAAATTTCTTATAGTCACCGCACCTAGCTTATCAGCAGATTATTTTTAATCAGCTTATCAGCAGATTATGCAAAAAACTGCAGCTACCCCAAACAGACCCTAAGTCTTGGGATCTATTTGGGGCAGCTGCAGTTTATTGAATAATCTGTTGATAAGCTGATTAAAAATAATTTGTTGATAAGCTAGGTGCGGTGGCTATTAATAATTTTTATTTTTTTTGGAAAAGTTAAACCGCTGTCAGAAATCTATCACCTCATCTAGATAGGTGTGGTATGAAAATGCAGCTTTCAGCGTTTTCAAAACGGATAAGCTGCGAAAATGCAGTTTACCCAAACAGTGCAGGTGCGTTTTCAGAACACCACCGCACCAAATAAGCTGCCCCAAACGTACTCTTATTAATCTGATGTATTTACGTATCTAATGCATATTCTTTTTTTATTTACATGCACACAACTCAAAACTTTATACTACATCAAGAATATTATCTTTTTGACACTAACATGCTATTAGTGTAAATGCCAAACTATATGGGTGAAATATGTAAAATACCTAGGAATCGTGTGACATGTATGTAAATTTCCCATAGAAAAATGCTTGAAGCTTGGAGTAGAATGAACAGAAGTTATCAAGTATGATAAGCACAAAAGTAGAATTTATATTATAACTAGGATTAGCAATTGCCTATCCAAAAATTTGATATTTTTGTAATATGCCAGATAAATTATTAATTTTTTTTCTCTTAATTTTAAAATATTTAAGAAAAAAAACTAAATTTATGAAGATTTTTTTTTTAACTTGGTATTTAAGAATGGATTTGCCCATTTTAAAAAGAATTGATTATCCTCCTTCTAATGGGTGCTATTAATTTGACCTCGTTAAAACTTATTACATGAAAATGATTTCATTTGTTCCATCACACCTAACAAAGATAAAATAATTTCTCATGTGATTCACGACCATTTTAAATTTAAGGGGGAAGTTGTGTGGGAGGAGACTCATCTCTCCAACAAGGAGATCAAAATTGAAAATATGTTCTAACCACTTGATGTGTGTCGGAAGATTTGTGATGATAAAATGATTATTTAATTGTTTAGTGTTGCATGAAAATCCAACGTACACTTAGATAATACAAATAACATGTAGAAACACAATATGTTTTTACGCGGAGAACAAAAAAAAAAAAATCACCGGCCTAGCCCAACTGAAATGATTCACTATGAGTTATTGATTACACGTCAAGACCCTTATTCCTTAGGTGGGAAAGGGTTACTTGAAGTTCAATATTCATAGGTCAAATAAATCATTGTAAGACGGTCAGGAGCGGTCATGATTGGGAGTAGTAGTTGTTGGCTCGGTATACCATATTTGAAGTATGTTACTGCACCATGCTAACAACGATTCATTGCTCTGTAGAATCTTCATTACTTCACAACATTGGCGGTTACTCTGCACAGTGTTTTGTTAATTCACTACGTATGCCTTGAACTCTATAAAGACCTTTCTTGTAACGAGAAAGATGTGGTTGATGGTGGTCGATGCTAGTCAGTGAGTGGTGGTTAACGGTGGTCAACTGTTGTAGGAACAGGAACAATTTGCCATATTTTTAGTCTGCAAGTACACTTGAATTCTTCTTCTCTGCAAACTAGCTCTAGGTCCAGCTCTTCTTCTGGTTTAAGGCCTAAGTCTTTTTTTCATGAAGAGGGTAGATCTCTATTTGTAGAGTTTGAGAAAGATCTCCCTACTAATAAAAAATGAGTCTAGACCACTCCATCAGATAACAAAAGAGATTCTCTCAATTGGACAATATTTTCTAGATATTTGAGTGTCTTAATGATGTCTGAATTAGGTGATATTTGGCTTGTTAGACTCATCTCATCAAAACACTCGATTTGACTATAAGCATGTTAGATTCGAAATCTATTTGACTTTCCAATTGAGCACTAGAAGCTTCCAAAATTGTTAAGTTACCTGATTTGGCAACATTTGAATTTGATTGGATAGTTTTGGTGTCATTGTGCTTTTCTCATCGAGTCAATCAGTTTGAATATATGTTGGTTAAAATCAAAATTTATAATGATTTTTAATTGCAGTTTAAACAATTCTTGCTCAAAAAATGCTCTGAGATCTATGCTACTTGCCTTGAGATTCATACCAAATGATACATTTTGTTGATGAAGTTTTGGTTACCTCCCAATTTTAGGCAATTTTGCTTGATGTCCAAAAATTACAAATATTTCTGAAAATTTGGAAAAAATGTTGAAGTTTTCCACCTCCAGCATTGACCAAAATGGTCGGCATAGGGCATCGACAATCGTCAACATGCAGCGGCAATAGAGGAGGACAGTGGCAAAGACGGACAGTGGTGGTGGTGGTGGCAGTGGCAGTGACAATGGTGACGACGGTAATAGACAGAGGCAGTCATTAAATGAAAATGCAGGTAGGCAGAGGTGAGAGGCTGTCAATGGCTAAAGGCTGAAACTGGCCGAGGCGGGAGGTAGGCAGTGGCTGATGGCCAAGGTGTCAACCGTAAAATAAAAAAAAAAGAGGCCTAGAAGAGGCGTGAGGGTTGCTGGCGATGGGAGCATAGATCTGGCTTATCGGTGGGTCACCCGGGCCCCAGGGTTGTGAAGTCTAACGGGTCGAAGCATGAATCTGTCATGTTAGCGAGTCACTTAGGTCTCGTTGGTCGCCACAACAAACCAGTTGATGTGCAGGTTGTTGGGTCAAGGCATGTCGACAGGAACAGTTGGTTGAACAAGTCATTGGGTTGGCAGGTCACAAGAATCCTAAATTCAAGCTGGTAGAGCACCGAACAAGAGCTAATTTCACTAACAATATATGGGATCTGATGAAGCTTGTGTCATTCCACATTCATGTGGATCTAAATCAAAGGGCGGACTTGCACACGAGATGTTGTATGAGATCATATCCGCGGACAGTGGGATCATGTTGTCAACACGATCCTCGTGTGCATCATAAGGCAGACACAAGATGAAGGTGCAATCCGTGACATTACATGAAGTTTTGTGTGTGAGGCCTCACAGAGCTGGATGGATGTGCGTATAAATGTAATCCAACCTCTAATTTGTGTTGGATCAGATGGTGGAGGTTAGATAGCCAAAGTAAACCTAGATTTTATCTTTTTAATCAATTTTTTGGCCATTTTGAGCCTATACAAAGAACAAAAAGTGGAGAAAATGAGGAGACGCTGAGCCTATTTGTGGGATCAATGGAGCTTCCCTTATCATTATTATTGCGCAATTTAAAGTCTTTCCACCTATTTCTGTGATCAAATGAGCTCTCCTTAGCATTATTGTTGCCCACATCAAAGTCTCTGAGCTTATTTGTACAATCAACGGAGCTCTTCTTGTTGTTATTGTTGCCCACCTTGCAGTTTCCCTGTATATTTCTTTAATTAACAGAGTTCTCTTACGCATTTTTGATGAACTTTCTGGAGGGGATTTTTTATGCATTGAGATATTGATGTCTAGGAAATCCAAAATCATGAAGATGCAATATTGAACCTGATTAAGGATGACCTGGTACTATTTTGGAAGAAATTTTATTTTCTGAAAGACGTAGTGGTGAAGTTGTCGGCCCCAACCTATCGAGCCTATTCTCCACCTTCATGATATGCTATCATATATGAGACGACGTTGTGGGGCTAGCCTGTGATAATCGCTGGTGCTCGAGCTGATGGAAATTCTGAAAGTGGTCAGTGTTAGTATTTTCCTAATTCTCCTATGGGGTAGTGGCAGTCATCATTTCGCTGACTACTTTTTTCCAAGAAATGTGAGTTGAATATGACACTAGAGATTTTATCCTTAATTAGTGGATTTACTAGCTACGTACATGGCCGCGTCTCCTTTTGAAGCAATCATTTGGATTTTTGGTTGAAGGATGATGTAAGAAAGTGGTTCATTAGATTTTTCATCACAAAGAATGATTAGGGATTCTAAAAGAAATTGAGGAAACTATAGTAGGGGATGCAGCTTGGTGTATTTTATTTATGAATTTGTGAGAAAGGAAATGCTATTCAAGTTCGGACTCTCCTTCCATCCTAGGCGATCTTCTGCAATGATGTTGAAGAAATCTGAGAAGTGTCCCAAGTCAGTCATTGTGGTGCGCGAGAAGTGCCCCCACCGAGCAGTGATTATGAGACAGAAGTAGTGCAAGAGGATTTAAGAGGCGGGAAAGCCTTCACACAATCCTTCAAAGATTCACATTTTGGAGATCATGTTGACTCATTCATACACTATTTTCCAGTAGATCAAATAATTTGTGAGGATATAATAAATTTAGTAGTCATGTATTTCTTTAATCTATGTTAGATTGAGTTATTTATTCTATATGGATAAAATGATGGAACTTCAAATGTGGCTTGTCCTTTATTTGATAGAATGGAACTCTGATTTCATCAATGTAAAGCTCTTTCAAGATGAGTACAAGTAATGATAAGATTGTGGAGTTACGAAAGTTATGGCCTTATAATCTCATCTAATGGAGTGTAGGATAGATATTTCCATAATGGTAACTTCATTTTTACTTGAGCATCAAGATTTGGAGAGCAAACATGGGAAGACTTGGTGGAGATGCGAGTTAACCCCAGCAAGAGCAATAATAGTCTGAAAGCTCAGAGTTCAAAGATGTAAGTACTTGGTAAGATGTATATAAACTAAGGTCCAAAAAATAAGTTCAACATCTCTGGAGCTAAGTTGAGAGTTGTTGAGTGTTTCAAGAGCTCAATTAAGTTCAAGAGCATCATTTCATGATTGCATTCAAGAGACTCATGATCATATATATTATGCTGACGTGAAGAAGATGACAAAGGAGTTCATCAAGGAGGGATTCATCTAAGACTTCTTGACGAGGATTTGACAATGAAACATCAAACTAGGGTTATCGTAAAGGGACTTACCCTCAACCAAGCTTCATTGGGCCCTCCTTCAAATTTAAATGGTAAGGGTATTGAGAGCAAGCTGAAGAAGTTGTTCCCTAATAAAGATGAGGGGATGGAGAGCATTGAAGTCCAGTACCACTCTACTTTCTTTTCTTATTTTTTCATATTTATCAACATTTTGGTTTTTAAATTAGAATAATGTAGTCGTTCTATTTTTTCTTATGTTTTCTCTTGAACATTCATCTAATATTTATTGTATGAGTGAGACTTTTGTAGTTTTTGGTGTTATCTTCTAGCAATTTTGTTTTGTCTCTATTTGCTCTCTAAGTATTTTCATTTTCTTTTTTCACTCATATGTAGCAAACTTGATTAAGACAATGATTCTATCAACCCCACTTACATTTTCCTTATTAAGAGTGTGAGATGTTGGTCAGAGCTCTTGATCGATAAGGAGGCTGCTATTGGAAGAACTACTAAAAGCTTTTCACCTTTATAATTTTGTACTTTAGAGTATCACATGATGATATTAACCCACACGTAAGAAGCCAATAGAAGTCCACCAATGACTTTTAACCCATTTGAGGTTGCTAGTTGGAGCATGCCTCACTTATTAACATGTGTGAAAGGGGGGTTGGGTACAGTCCACCAAGGACTTTTAACCTATTAGAGATTGTGTATCAAAGGGATGCACAATGATATTAACCCGTCTGGATAAGGTTTTATTAAATCTCATGAGATTGATCATGCTCTGACCATGATACAACTAAAATTTTGTATTTCAGGGGTTAAGAGCTTAAATTGATTTGTAAATGGAAAGTTATAATACATAAATATGTCTTCCTAAATAAAATGAGAATCACATTTGTTTAATAGACAAAAAATACATTTATGCTAATGGGGTTATAAAGCAAACAAGAATGCAAAATGCAAATACGACGACTAAGAAAGGAAAACAACAATAAACATGAAATTAATTCTACATGACTGGACTATCTTTGATATTACTTATGGAGATTCTCTACATTCCATGTTTAGGATAAGGTCTTCCCCTCTAAATCCTTGAGCTTTAAGGTTATGAGCTTGATCATGGTTTTGATGCTGTAAAAACTCTCCCAAAAGAGGGACTGTTTGTTGAATTGTGAGACTCAATTAGGCGCTTTCAAACTACGCAGAACCACCTCTCCATTCGAGATAGATTGAGCTTTAACTCTTCAGTTAACCTAATGGGTCACCCTCTGATGGTAGGAAGCATCTTTGAGGTGGGCCACATTGCATATCTTTAAGAGAAATTTTAGTCATAGTCAAAGTTTTTTCTTTTTTTTCATTCATATAAAAGGCTTGAACTTAAGGATTCGGGACTCCAACATGGACAAGGATGACAGGCTCCATGTTAAAGCACATGTTGTAAGATGTCTCCCTGGACAAATTTTGCAAGATGGGGTGGTAAGCCCAAAAGATGTTGTGGAGTTATTCATCCCACTGCCTTCTAGCCTTCTCAATTGTAGTCTTCAACCCTTTTAGAATGCTCCAATTTGTCACATGTTTTTGTCCATTTGTTTGAGGCTAAGTTACAGCTTTGTTTATCAATCAAATTTGAAAATCCTTGTAGAAGGATATAAATTCCTTCCTAAAGTTGAGTTTTATTGTTAGTAATAACCTTTGTAGAGAGCTCAAAGCGGTAATGATGTTATTCCAAATAAGTTGTTTAGCATCAACCTGAGTGATTTTGGTAAATGGCTTAGCTTCCTCTCACATAGTGAAGTAGTTGATAGTTAAGGTGATAAAATTTAATTTTATAGTGGTTGTTGGAAATGATTCCATGATGTCTACCCTCAATTTGTTAAAATGCTAAGGGATCAAAATGGATGTGAGTTCTACTGGCAGTGCTTGCACGAGGTTGAAGTGCAATTAACAGATTTTATATTTTCACATGAAGTTTAGTGCACTTTGCTTGATCATTGGGCAGTAAAACCATATATTACTATCTTTAGAGCGAGAGTTCTACCTCCATAGTGCTCCCCACTTATCCTGGAATGAATTTTACATAGAGTGTAGTCAGCTTCAGAAAGTGAAAGACATTTAAGGAGAAAACTAACAAATATCTTCTTGTATAGTTCATCCCCAATGAGGTTGAAGTTGGAAATCTTACATCAGAGGTGAACTGACATGGCATCATTGACAACATTCCATCTAGAAAAAACGAAAATGATAGGATCCATCTAAGAAGGCTCTTTCTACTCTTTAATATATTGTATCACCCAAAGTCCTTGGATGTTATGAAAATGTATCTCTTTGATGTACCTGCTTTTGAAGAGGACTCCATTTTTTTTTATTTTATGACCTTAAAAAGGACATCATCCTAGGTATTCTACTTCTAAATTTGTTAATGATCTGATGTTCTTCAATTTGAGCGAGAAGTGTCTTTATTGGGCTGAGATATCATACTCGATGCGGTTGTGGGCGTCAAATTCCCTTCTACATAGGATGCAACGAGCTGACAGTCAATGTGGATGATCAAGTTTCACATTTCATAGTTGATGACAAGTTTTAATCTGATGTTGAGAACTTCATACTCGAAGATATTATTGGAGGATTGAAGTTTCTAGCAGAGTCCATACTCCATGACATCCTGGTTAAGGGAGATAAGTACTATTTCAGCACCAGCTCAAGAGCTTTTAGATGATCCATTAACATACAGAGTCTGTTGACATGGTATTGAGTGAGAAAGGGGTTGCTCGCATTCAACACTAAAAGGGAGTAGGTAGGTTGGGGGTTATCGGTTGTTAAGATGGATATCCCAACACTCGTTTTAATTTAATTTAATATAAATAATTTGGAAAAAAATAGTATTTTGGATTTTTAAAAAATACAAGACCAGATCGATCTCATATCCCCAGTAGTTTAAATAAACGAGTCAAATACCGCGAGTAATGTATTCATCTCAAAGGATAAACAAACCACTTACTGGTAAGACTTAATTAAATAAACTAAAGATTGTATGACATCTGTTAAGTCTGCAAAACCATTTTTTATTATAACCCGACAAGTTCCCTTAATTAATATGAAGGATTAAATAGGGTTTATATTAAGTTGGGTTCGGAAATGCTTCTGATGTGAGCAAGCCCCTATAGTTAATTACATCCCAGACAACCAAAGTCACCTAAGAAAACTCTCGATAAAAATTAGGGTATATTATCTTCAAGGAGTTCAAAGGAATAGGACCTTTCAACGATATTGGACAAAGAGGTGTGAAAGGGTAATGACTCAAATTTGTAACATTTTATTGTAGAATCAAAGGATGAAAGACTACGAGATGTCACAGATCCTGAAGAGAACCTCAGTGACTTCCCAAGCTATCCTACTGTTTGGCTTCAGTTTTGGAGATTTTGGAGATTAGAATTTAGAATTATTGAATATTTCATCCTACCAATTTTATTAATTAAGGCTTACATTTGTGTGAGACACTTGCACAAATAACCTGAAAAATATGAGGATTTAGGTCGTGACGAACGACAACCTCAGAATCCTAAGATAAATTAAGACTTATATTGTATAGCAAAATCATACAAAGGCTTAAAGATAAGTTGAGGATTTATGTTGCATAAGCGAACAACCTTGAAGTCCTATGAATTGTTGTTTAATTCTAAGAAAAAATATGTTGTTATGGATCCTCTTGCTGTTGTAGATCGTTGTCGTAGAATGCTGCCCACAGGAAGGCTCCAAGCTCCTCGATGAAGTAGCATGTTTTAGTTTTAGAAATGTCAATTGAGGAGATGAAAAAAATATCATATTTTAGAAGTCATGTTTTTTAGTGTGTCAGTTCATGATGTCAAATCAACTATTTCCTAATATTATGGTTATTTAAATTTTATGGGGGATATTAAAGTTGATTAGAGTAACACTGGTTAGGATCCTACAGTTCCCTCGTTCTGACACCACTATTTTCTTTTGGATTCACTTAGTACAAATGAATATACTAAACTCAGCTTAATGAGTTCCATACTTTCATTTAGATCATGGAAAATCTCGTTAGCAACACCTCCTCCGAGGGATTTTCATCATCTGATAGAGATGTTTTAATTTAGTTGCAATTTTGGTTTTTGTGATTTTTGTGATTAAATTTTGAGTTATTTTATATTTTGAATGTTGTGGCGGTGAATTTTATATTATTTGATTTTTAAATTTTTATTTTGGTTTCAGTTCTGTGGCTATCATAAAAGTTTTAGTTTTGACATGCAGGGTGACATCATTGTTTAACATGCAAGTTCATGAGCAAAAAAAGTACAGGAAAGAAAGTGCAGAAAAAGAAGATGTTGTAAACTATAAAAGTGTAATTGTCAATTCTTCTCGTTCCTCCACCTGAAAGTTCAGTACTTGCAAGACATATGTACATAATTTTGCAGGAATTAAAGCATGCTTGTAAAAAAGTAGGAAGTACAAGTTTAAGATGTGTCTACCAGATCCTATGTCATATCTTAATGGGTCCTATTCATTTAAATGTATGGATGATTTCTTAAGCAGGACATAATGAGTTTAATCATACTTCAAGATATCCAAAAGATTATGAGAAGGGTCCAGGGACCAGGCCCCGAACATCTCACAATCCCTTGAAAAGTTCTGAGTTTGTTCAAACTCATTATGTTTCTTAATAACTCATCCCTATCATAACCTTATGCTCAATGAATTGATGTTCTAGCCAACCCTAAGGATGGGGTAATTATGACTTGATGTTTTATTTATAAATTATATAGGTAAAGACTCTTATGAGCAATTTGGTCTAATTAATAAACTTAGCACTTTGATTTTAAAGATGGGCTTGTAGTGTTTTGAAATGTTTTAAATTAGTTATAGATTATTTTCTAAATCTCATTAGATAAAATTTTGATTAAGCCTAGTTCACTACTAAGACCTTAAAAATTAATAGGTAAATTTGTAATTTGAGAAAAAAAGACAAATGTTTATACATTTAATCCTTATTATGAATTACAAATCATTTCAAAACCATTAATATTTCAAAACCATTAATTGAAATTGAGGCTTAAAATCAATGAGTTATGATCTTCCAAAAATCAAACCCCTTACTTTACTATCTTTTTATTTAAATATTCTTCAAAATTTCATTAATTTTAAGAAATTACAAATTTATCATTTACAATACCAAAGTGAGGTTAGTTACTACCATTTATCCCTTTCATATTCCAATCATCAAAACATATCAACTAAGACTATTTGTTGCCCATTTAGCAATTTGGTTAAGTCTAAATATTCATTAAGCCTTAAATTTCAAAATTATCATTGTTGCCCCAAAGGCCTTAACACTCTATAATTCATTAAATTGAACTCAAATAACTTGAAAATTTTATGTTGCCCCACTCATCGGTTAATTGAAACATCAGAGGTGAAAAATGTGATTTTTCAGAATTTACTTAATTTTATAATTATTTTTAATGCAAAAATAAAAATTTTTAATGAAAATTTAATAATGTAATCAAAACAAAACTTCAGACTTTAAGATAATTATTAGGGGTTCATCTAAGTTAGAGGACCACTTGGACCAATTTTCATAATTTTTAGAGGTTTAATTTAATTATTAGAATTATTTGTTTATTTTAAGCATTAATTAAATATAAAATATTATTTATGTAGAAAATTAAGTTTTATATTTTTATTAAATCTCTTTGAGTCCAAGAAACCCAAGAATCTCTTTGAGTCCAAGAAACCCAAAGAAACAAATTTCATATTTTTGTGATTTATATTTTAATTATTGAAATTATTTTCGTGAAAAATTAGAGAAAATTCATTTTAAGCCATTTGAAATTAATATCTTGACTTAGAAAATTAGGAAAATTATTTTAATTGGTTCTAAGTGTATTTTAATTGTTATTTTAATTGGTTCTAAGTGATCAACAAATCAAATGTGACATTTAGTTTGTTTTAATAACTTTTCAATTTTTATGATTTTTAATTAATTTTTAATTATTTAAATACTAAAAAAAGCTCAAAAATAAAGTTTTTATTTTTCTTAGGTTCCTCTCGTTATAAGGAGCTCCTAGAATCAATTTGGTGGTTTTTTTTTAGTTTTATTTTAATCATTATAATTATTTTATTGCCAGAAATGTGATTTCATTTAATTAATTCATTTGAGTGGTCAAATGAACTCCAATTGACTTAAAATTTTTATGAGGAGCTCCTTTGACATTAAATCATAGTAGAGAATGATTTTATATCATTTAAATTTATAATTACTCCAAATTAATTTTATTTCATTTTTTAGGGTTTGTGACAGTTTTGGTTATTTTTAATGAGTTAAACCAAGTTTATATTATTTCTAGGGTCCTCTGACCACAATGAACCTACCAAAATAAATTTTAGATTTTTTTATGAGTATTTTTAATTTTTATAATTATTTTTCCAAAATAGAGATTATTAATTTGAAAATTAGATATCTCTAGTTAGAGATGTCCACTGACCTTGACAAAATAAGGAGAGATACCTAAAAACAGAGACATCAAAAGCCCCATGGTCCCATGCCATGGTGAAATGTCCATGCAAATGGAGAATTAAAAATAACACTATTTAATTAATTAAAAAATAATACATGCATCAAAAAAAATATGAAACCATTTCCACATTATTTTTCTTTGTTCACTGAGCAAGGGGGTATTTTTATTTTATTTTTGTGATTTTTCTACACAAAGATATGCATTTTTGAAGTTCTCGCTATTTAAATAAATAAGTAATTCCTTATTTTCCTACTTAAACCAGTCAGCGCCACCTCATCCTTGTCCGCTCTGAATTGCGCACACGTCCGCTTCTGGTTGAGCACCGCTAGTTGAGTCAGCCCGCTATTCACGCACCAGGACTCCGTCCAACACAATCTCCTCAGTCTATCCAGTACAGACGGAAACAAACGACATCCATTCATCGTCCCCAAGTCCCTAACCCGAGAACCGTCCAACTTCAAACCCTAATATCTCTCTCGATACTTAACAAAATTAAGTGTGGTTTGTTCTTATCGATGCGTCTTGACTAGAAGAACATATCCATATGGTTAATCAATTCTTAAATCGAGTCTATGATCATTGAGAATTAAAATAGGCTCGTTGAAGGTGAGAGTTCAATACTTTTGCCCAAGAGGTGTGGCCTCGATTGGGTGCTTCCAAAAGCTTGCCTCAAGTCTAAAGAGCTCCTAGATGAAGCCTCAAGCTATGGTGAAATTCCTAGGTATGAAATTGATCAAGGCTAATTTGGTGGTTCGATTAAAGTCCACGCTAGGGTGGTCTGGTGATGGTGCTTTTGTGGGGGATCTTCCTCTCTCACTGTGGAGATGGTGTGGGTGTAATTAATTTCAGTTTGGTGGATTTTTGGAGGGTGTCATGTTTCAGCCTTGGTTTTGAACTTTGAAATTGAGCTCGAGTAGTGGGCTTGAGGGCTTGAGGATGGTTGGATTGAACTTAGTGGGTCCTTAAGAAGCTCTGGGATCAATTTGGCAGAGTCTCCCCAAGGAATTTCAAGCTCTCTCCTCTTGGCCATGGAGGGTGGGTTTAAATAGAGGGAGAAGGAAAGGCTATCAGGGGCAATTGGTGAGTGTCATAAGTTGCTTATATGAAGGGAAGAAATGTTCAAAAATCCAATTGGAATGAGGCAGCTTGGATGGGTTTAATTTTGAGTTTTGACCATATGGGCTCCCTTGACTATGGTGTTTTCTGGCAGCCAAGGTGGCTCGCCGACCATGGTTAGTTTACCATTTGGTCAGGAGGATCAGAGCTTGGGTTTGGTGAATTTAATTGGGGGTGGTCATATGTAAAAGTGTTGAATTAAAGAGGAATGGGGGAAGGGCGATTTTGGGTCAAATTGGGCCAAGTCATGGTTAGGGGTTGGGTTCACTCGCCAAGGATGGTTTAGATGCTGAGAGAAATCAGATGATTCAGCTTAATCGTCATTTTTAGGTCTCTATCCAAGTGATTTTCCATAAGCATGAGGTTTGGGTATTTCATGAAGTGGGTAAAAAATGATCTTAAGGATATTTGAAAGTGGCTTGCCCTCTTACTATCAATAGCTTGGTGATGTGGCAAGGCTCTCATAGCTCATCTATGACTTGGGAGTGACTTCATGGCTTGTCCTTGGTTTGGCTAATTTTCATGAGAAAGGATCTTGGATTTATTTGGTATTTTTATTGAATTTTGTCATGAGGCTTAATATGGAATTATTTAATCATAAATTTAAAATTTAGGGAATGGTTTTGATTATATGGATGATGAAGAGAGAAGAAATTATCATGTGGGTTTTGGATTTGGGCTTTTGGAATTAGATGTGGTGGGCTTGGGCTTTTAAAATTGAGTTTGAATTTGGGCTAATTGAATGTAAATTTGGTATATGAAGATATCATGAAGAGTTTGGAAGTGATTTCAAATGATTTGAATTGAATTTGAAGGTCGATTTGGTGGATTTAGTCATATGGTCAAAATTCATATTTTTTGATTTGGGTGAAATTGGGCTTGCAATTGGGTCAATTTGAGCTTGTATTTTGTTTATATTGGGATTGGGGATACTAAATTTTGGTTTATATTGGGATTGGGGATACTATTGGGATTGGGGATACTAAATTTTGGTTTGGAATTAAAATTGGGCAAGATTGGGGTCAATTGGGCCAAGATTGAGGCTAATTTAAGGAAATTGGGCTCTTAAGGGCAAATTTAGGGCTTTTGGTCAAATTGGGTAATTTGGACTAATTTCATCAGATTGGGTCAATGTGATAATTTAAAATTGAATCTAGGAATATGTGGGATGATTTTGGAATTTTTGGGAATTTTTTGAAATTTTGGAATTTTTGGGTCATCACGGGCATTTTGGTAATTTTTTGCAATTTTGAGCGTATTTTGGAAATTTGGTGATTTTGGTGAATTTTGGCTAATTTAGGTAGTGGTGAGTGGTTTGAGATGGTTTTTGGGAAAATTTGGGTATTTTGGGTAATTTTGGGAGTTTTGGCAAAACTTGGGGTTGTATGGGTATTTTGGTAATTTGGTGGTTTTGAGCTAAAATGAGCAAGTAAGTCATGAAGTCATGTCAAACCAATAGGAGCATGTGAGGACTCATTTTGGATGCTCAATATGCTGGTTCTAACCCTCTTAGCCAAAGACTAAGGGTACAGGTTCATTCATATGAGCTTTCCAAAAAGAATCATGAGACCAAATCAAGGGGTCTTTGGGTTTGACGTATGTAAGAAAGTTTAGTGTGTGCAAGCCACCTCAACCATCACCATACCACCCAGGGTTAGTCCTAAGGTCTGACCATTCTATGAAAGACTCCTCTTGAGTTCCCCACTGACCCCACCAACTTAGTGTTAGAGGTTATGACTAATATGTGGAACTGTGGAACTTCAAGTTGAAAAGAAGAGTTTAAAATTTCTAATGGTGAGGGTTCCTTTTCTAGTTCTCTAGGAATAGTCAACAGGAAAGTCCTATAGCTAGACCCTAGGCTACTAAAGAGGAAAAAGCTAAACCTCAACCAAAAATGAGGTCAACACTCGCCAAAAGGTAGGTACAGTGCACTTAACCACAAAGCCGACCAATACTTGTGACTTCATATCAGGTCAAGGTATGTAGCATCAAATTCTCTCAATTCCATGACTATTTGATTAAACTTATGGATGCTTTTAAAATTCTTAGAATTACTCTCGAAGGGAGCTATCTGTAGACATCAATGGTGTGGTCTTGAAAGTACGGACATAGACTTCATGTTGAGAACACTAAAGCTAGCACAATCTTGTCTAAAAATGTGTGACCACTCTTTGTGTTTGAGAGAAACTTGATGATGTAGTAGATGAACCACTGATTCAAATTCTTCTCCCTCGTTAGGATAAAGCATATCAAGTGAGGTGAAACAACCATGTAGATACTACATCTCTCCGTGGAAAACTTCGAAAAGAGAGGCTGTGAGGCTGAGTAGAACTTGAGCTACTCAAAAGTGGTCTGACATTCATTTGTTCACTGGAAACTTATGTTTTGAGTGCCTCTCAATATTATAAAGAATGGCAATTACTAATTGATACATCTAAAATATATAGTATTTTTGTACACATTTTTATATTTACTTTTTAAGATATTGCGTTTTAATGAAAGATTTTTTATGTGTTTTTCTTTCAGTACAATCAAATTGATGAAAAATGGTAAAAGGAGTGAAAAAGTATGAAATTTGGAGCAAAAATGAATTGAGGTGCTTAAGCTCCCAGTACCGGCGCTTACGTGCTAATTATTCAGAGAGAGCCGCGCCTAAACGCCAAGTATCCTACGCTTAAGTGTCAGAAGTAGTTATTTGATGATTCATTGAATTTGGATGACATTTCGAAGAGGTGTTTGAAGCAATCCTTGGTAATAACGTGGGAAATAATTCATGGACACGAAAATTCATCCAATTGACTTTTGAAAAGAGGCAACTTCTAGAAGATTCATTGAAAGGAGACACATTTTGAAGAGACACCAAGACACCTCTTAGATTTTATTAAAGAAGACTTAGATCATCAAGACAGGGGGTCAATCCACATCCAACAGCCATCATTCATCTTAGTAACCTCCGTTGCTGCCGCCGGCCACCCTTTTATTTTATTTTGAGTTTTAGTTTGTATTGTGAGTGAAGGAAGAGAATTCAAAAGAACTTCAAGACATTTGGTTCAAGACATTTGGTGGAGATGACAAGACATTTGGTGGAGATGAATTGAGATAAGTGTTTATTTTTGTGACTACATTTGATTTTATTTTAGATTTCTTATTTGTGTGGATGATTTCTATTTTTAAAATCAAGTGTGGTTGTGTTTTCTCCATGAATTCTGAGTAGTTTTCTTTTTCTTTTTTCTTAAAATGATAAGTGATTAAGTATTGAAAGGTAGTTGTGTGAATTATTAGACTTTAATGTTGGAAAAAGTTGAGATGATTTGAAACCTTGTACTTCATTTACTCCTTGATTTGGCCAATTAAGATATTAGTACCTGTTGTGAGAACATGTAAGATCCGAGATTGTATTGTCTGAGTCAACAAATGGTAAGAATCTCATTTGATTTTATGGATGAGAATATAGGGAAAATAAATAGGGAAATAAACTTTCAAGGGTGTAGAATTAGAAGACTTTAGAGTGACAGGCTAAAGCCCCAATTTGATTTATAGTTTTAGATTTTGATACGAGATGTTAGCCCCCATGTGGAGGGAGAAGAGGGAACTCTAGAGTGACAACTAGTATCTTCCTTACATAATTGGTCTTCAAAATTATTCAAATTGTAGATTAGCCAATGTTTTTTATAGTATCTCTATTAAAGGTAAAAAATATAATTGCTCATATTTGGTACAATACAATTAGAATACTTCCGCAATAGATTTTCTATACTTGTTACTGATTCATGATAAGGAAAAAGATATTCTATTTACATTGTCTTCATCTTGCAAATATTTAAATAAGTTAGTTAATTGCTTACTTTATTTTCAATTATCCAAAAAGTTACAAAAAGAATCAAATTTTTATTCTTATTATAACACCTCTAGTTTAAGTAAGAAAATTTTGCTAAGTAGAATTTTGTTATCTAATTTCTCCTGTTTTGTAGAGTGCATATTGTCAAGTTTTCTCTGTGAGTTCCATATTCGAAACTTAATAAAAAAAGTGTTATATTACTTGATAATGATACGTATATTAGCGTAGTATCCCCTATTTAAATATTATAATTTTATTCTTATTTGCTTCATAGTGAAGAATTTACCTATTTTTTTTGTTTGGGATCAAGTTTTTTGCAAAGTAATAATTATTACTAAGGCAATTAAGTATATAATCACATACATCACAATAAACGTTTATATAGAAGGTTTGGATCAAATTCTTGGCACAGTTGCGGGAGAAAAATTATAAAATTTTCAAAAGAGGTTTTTAGAAAGCAATAGTATATAGAGATGATTGGTTCTGTCGATGTTCAATAGTTATCATTCAACAATAATCACTTAATTGTCATTATCTATTAAGTCATTATCTATTGATGACATAGCTTCTACCTATCAATGTCGTCTTTTCATCCAACTATTTTTTGAGAATTCTCTAATACAATCATAAGAGATGATGTCAGCAATAGTTAATAATATTGTCTTCTTTTGTTGAATGAAGAAACGGACATTTTATAATATTATCTTTATAAGGGATTATTTTAGCTTTGGCTACTTTACTTTTTTTTTTTTTTTTTTTTTTTTTTTGAAAATTTCACTTTAAAATTATGGAGTCTATTGAAATTTATATATTTGTATTTATTCAAAATTTTTCTACAAAATTAAAAATTAAAATTTTCTCTACTCTCATGAAAATCCTATTATGCAAGAATATTATAGAATTATTCATATAAGACTTTGACGATGATTTAATGACCTATGTTTTAAATTTTATCATTCTAATCTCCAAGTTAAAAAAAGAAAAAAAACTCTTTTAAAATAGTTTTAAGTTTGGGGCAGCTTATAAGTGCGGGGGTGTATTTGAAAACGACGTGGTTATGTTTGGATCACGTATTTTGTCCGCTTATCCGAAAACGATGTTCCATTTTTACACTAAATGCAGGTCGCAGGTCGACCCCCGCGTGTCACGTTTCAGGATAAGTTGTTTATCTTGAAACGCACAAGCTGACTCAAACGCACACAGGCAAATAAAAGCAGAGGTCATTTTATGAATTATACCATACTCTAAATTTTCTTATAACAACGAGTAAATATGATTATAATTTTGCACAAGATATTTCATTATTATGTTCTAAGTATTATAGAAATACTATAATAAAATAAACTTCTCTTTCGCTATCTTATCTAAACATTTTTCTTGGGAAAATCTTTATCAATACTTAGAAAAACCTTAAAAAGCTTCCAAACCGCCATTTTTCACCCTTACTCGCTTAAATTAAAAAAATAGCAACGATGGATACCTGTCTCCACCTATAAGTGAATTTAATTTTTTTGGGAATATTTTATAAGAAATTTATTAATATAAGAATTAAGAGCACTTTGAACCAGAACATGTCAGCCGCAACAAAATCATTGAAATCTCATCCTAATATGCAAAGCAAACATCTATTGTGAACCCAAAAGCGGGAGTCTTTATTGTATATGGACACCGCAGGTAAATTTGCATGTGGTGTTTGATCTGAACCACTGAAATACATCTTTTTGTTATATTTTTTTTTTATTAGAATGAGGTCATTATAAAATCCTGACGGTCCTGATTTTTCCCAAAAACAAGCGGGCGTGCGGACAAATTCTTGTATATATGAAGCAGCTTTCTACTCCATCATAATTTGTAGGCTCTGTTTCAATAAGTAATAATTTCTCCAAAAACTTAGTGCCCAAGACTGAATGTCCATTTCGCTATTTGATCAACAATTTTTGGATGGGATCATATACTAATTATAAAGTTATTATAAAGCAAACATACTGATTTTAATCTGCATAGATTTTGTTTTGGGTTCTAATTTCTTACATACTTATTAAATGTCAACTTGTGGAGCATCTAACTGTACTTTTAAGAAAATTGTTTCTTTATTCTATCGGGCCATTTACATACCTACCACCCTAAATTCTTAGTATTTACATATCTAACATCTAACCTTTGCTCTTTTTAAATTTGTACCACTCAAATCTTTCACATCACATAAAAAATAAGGCATTAACTTTTAAAATGCCAGACATATCTTTTCATAAGGTGGTATGCATGTGAAAATTGAACTTTAGGTGTTAGATATATAATACATAGGATTTGAGTGGTATGTATGTAAATCTTCCTATTATATTTTGAAATACTGTTTAAGATAAGTCAATCATGTTCATGTCCTACTTCAATCTATAAAACCCTCATGTTTTCTTCTTCACAGCAACATGGATCTGAAATATTGCAGCAGGTAGCGTATACGCCGTCTTCTCACATACAGGAGGAGGCACTCTTCACCATGGGAGAAGCGCAGGAAGTGCAGCTCCATGTCAGAGGTTGGTGCTTTCTCAGCTAATTCTCTTTCATACGAGTTACTAAACTTATAAGCCCTTCATAAGATTTTTGAGAGAATTAACGTGTTTTATTTACGCTGATATACAGAAAAAGTAATTCATGAAGTTTTTAATCCGTCTAAGAATTTGCTTCGTTGTTTAAGCTGCTTTAGAGAGAGCTAAAAAAAGGTAATTTGATGCTGTTTAGTTCCAACTAAACAAAAGTAAATGATTTGAGATTTTCCCTTTTCAAAATTTCACTGTAGTTCTCATTCAGATGAGGCCTACAAATTTTATAGATCTATTCCATTGGGAGGTTAAAGAGAAAGAAGAAGAGAAATATAAGTGCTAAAAGCATGATGCTTTCATTCATTCTAATGCTCTTGGCTTGATGGTGAGGATGGAAAAGTTTTGAATTTGACCAACAAATTTGTTTTAAACATTGAGTTTATAGCTCCAAGTTTCATAATCATAATATTAGAGGATTATAGTTGCCGAAGTGCTGTGATAATTTCATTTTTCAAAAGCCATAAGTTTTTAAATGCCAAGGGTGCTAATTAATGTCTAAATTACGTGTGAATGAATCATGGGAGAAAGAAAGTCAATGAATGATAGAAAAGTGAATGTGATGTTCTAAATATTTCAATTTGGTGCAGTTCGGCCTAATAAATATGACTTGCAACAATAGTTTTATTAAAAAAATACTGGTAGTCGTCCATTTTAGCGCATGCCTAAACTGATACTTCTATTCATTTTATTCTTAGTTTTAAGAAGCCTATTAATCAGAGAAAAAAATCTTCTGAATAAAAATTATATGCCTTGCACTCTTCTAAGAAATTCAATGTCTTTAAAAACATATAGTTGTGATGTATGGCTGGTGAAGTAGTTGATAGTGATTATTTTGTCTAATTGGCAGAGTCCAAATTAAAACACTCTAACAATTAATTAGTAACCTACATGTCACTATGGCTTAATAAAAAAATTAAGAACAAAAATGAAAAAATTATTCCATACCGAATGTCCTGTCTGATCTCGACCGTCGATCACAGCAAAATTGTATTTCGGTGGGCTCTATTTAAAAAAAGAACAAAAAGTTATGATCGACGGCTTATAGAATAATTTCTCATAAAAATGAGGCAATTATATACAAATGATCCTGAAACTTGCTATTTATGAATCAATTATCCTCTTTCTTCATCTATTTTTCAAATTCTCACTCAAATAACAAAATTCATGGTAAAATCACAATCATATTTTTTATTTTTATCAAATTTTATTTGATCGTGATATCTGAAAATAAATCGGTTCTGTAATTGATCTATCGTTTGAATTTCTGTTATCTGCTCCAGAGGCGGGATCGGGATCGGGATCCCCAAAGACAGCTACTTTCAGCCAAACTCCGCCTTCCTCTTCAAAGCTCAAAAGCTGGCGATGGTGGCTCATGATCTCCCTCCTCACCCTCTTCATCCTCGTCGGCCAGACAGCCGCAACCCTCCTCGGCCGCTTCTACTACAAATATGGCGGTAAAAGCATATGGATGGCCACCATCGTCCAATCTGCCGGTGCTCCCCTCCTCTTACCCTTCATCCTCTTATACCCCATCATCTCTTCATCCTCTTCCACCCCGGCGACAACAACCGCCGTTAAGATCTCCGCGGTCTACATCGGCATCGGCCTCCTTATTGCCGGAGACAACCTTATGTACTCCTACGGTCTCCTCTACCTTCCCGTCTCTACCTACTCCCTTCTCTGCGCCACACAACTAGCCTTCAACGCCCTCTTCGCCTACTTCCTAAACTCCCAAAAGTTCACTCCTTTCATCTTCAACTCCATCCTCCTCCTCACGCTATCCGCTGCCCTCCTCGGCGTGCGCTCGGAAGGCAGCTCTGTTTCAAGCAACAAGTACCCACTAGGTTTTGCCCTAACCATAGGTGCATCGGCGACATTCTCGCTTATTATGTCTCTGATGCAATTTTCCTTCCAGAAGGTTTTGAAATCGGAGACATTTCTGGTTGTGATCCAGATGATTCTATGGACTAATTTCTTGGCCTCGACGGCATCCGTGGCAGGGCTTTTTGTCAGCGGAGAGTGGAAGGGAATTCATTCGGAGTTTGTGGAGTTTGAGAAAGGTGAGGTTTCTTATATTATGGCTTTGGTTTGGATTGCGATAAGCTGGTTGCTGTTTTCTGTGGGGACTGTTGGATTAATCTTTGTGGTTTCTTCTCTCTTCTCCAATGTGATTGCTACATTGGCATTGCCTTTGGTGCCTATGTTTGCCGTGGTGTTTTTCCATGATAAGATGGATGGGGTAAAAGTGGTGGCTTTGCTGATTGCTATTTTGGGGTTTGCTAACTACTTGTATCAGCATTATCTTGATGATTCAAAGGAGAAGAGTAGGAGGAAAGATGATGATTTGTAAGAGAGGTATTGATTTGTACTTATATTTTTTTACTTATATTGTATGGTTTGGGGCTGTTTTAGTGTATATTAGTCCCATTGATTACTGAAAGAACGAATTTTAGGATGCTTTAGTTCACTTTATGTTACTGATTTGTGTATGCTGAACTAAATGGAAGCAATATGTTTGGTTTATGAATCATGTACATTATGATGTAATAAAAAGTTAATCTTAGGTGCACAAATGTTGTTTTGGAAAGAATACAAATTTATTTGGTGCCGTGATTTTGTATGTGATTCTAAAGTGAGATGTGAATTCATTGATCTTTGGTACTTGTAACTCATAATATGTTATCATTTGATGTAGTATGTGTGGTTTGTCAGTTGCTCCTTTGTCTTTAGTTGATTTTGTTGTTAACTTTGCACTCATTAATATTTTTTATGCAGATATAAATAATAAAAATAGTTCTCCAACTTTTTATAAAGGGCTAAATAGTCATAGACTATGTGAAAGTCCAATCTTGTCTCCCGACAATCTAAATGGGAATGAAAGCCAGACTCTTTAAGGGCCCGTTTGGGCCAGCTTAAAAGTGCGGCAGCGTTTTTTAAAACGCCGTCTTACTGTTTGGTTAGTGTGTTTCACGTGCGTTTTTAAAACCCGCGTTTCATTTTTTAGGCTAAACAGTGAACGGGAGGCTATAGGTGTATATCGCGTTTTGGGCAGGCTATTTTCCTTCGCTGCTCTCACTTGCCCTGGTTCTTCGCTCGAGCGATCATGCCCTATATACCTCGAGAAGAAGGCGTATACTGGTAAAAGAAAATCGTGCACCCTCCTCTCCTTCCTCTTCTTCTTCTTGCATTTTCTGGGTTTCTCCTCTCCTGTCTCATCCTCCCTCGCTGTGTAGTTTTTCCTGTGAGAATGTATTTTGCGTTTCATGGCTTTCTGGTGTGATAAAATCATTTTCGGTTCATGGTTACTGTTAGATCCATAAAAATGAACATCGTTTACGTTTTTTTAAGTAAGAAGCAGTTTTTTTAGAGTTTTGTGGGTTGAGATCTTTCAGGTTTTTGAGAAATATGTTCCTCTATTTGATCCATAATAATGTCAGAAATCTTACATTTGCGGTTCATGATTACTATGGTCGGTTCTGAAATTTTTTGAAATTGGGTTGAATTTTTGTTTATTACTGTTTTGTTTTATGTTTCTATGTGAGTTCATTCCTTGTGGTTTTCTTCAGAGTTTCTGGTTTTAAGGAGTTGAAAGTAAGGAAATGAAGAAGGAATTAGAAATGTTTGAAGGATTGAGTTGAATTTACTCATTATTTTGGTTGGCAAGGAATTGAGTGAAAAAAAAAAAAAATTTCTTTTGGTTGATGAAAAATAGAACTTTTTGTTTCTTGTGCAAAGAGGATATTGTGATTCGAAGATGAAGGTTATTTATCAGAGCAGGTTGTATCACATCAAAAATACCTCCACTACTCCAATCAACAACTCTTTCCCTAATTAAATTAAACTTCTAATGTCCTAGATTGGCATGAAATGGGGATAGGCATATCTAAAGAGCAGGTTGTATCACTTACCTAAAAATTGAGACAGTATATGGTTTTTATACCCATTTTCCTATTCCAAAGCCGTCTTGGTTGAATGTAAGCATGGACTACATGTAGGTCTGCCTTAAGCATAATAAAGTAAGGATTTTAGTTTGATTGTGATAGATCGCTTTTCCAAGTCTAACCTTCACTTACACTTGGATGAAGAACATTTCTATCAGGATGGTCGGTAGCATTCCATCTATAGTTATATCATTTTTTAAAAAAAAAAATTTAAAAAGCACGCAAAACTTGTTGTGAATATGTAATAATATTGCAATTAATTGTCCTTAGTTACCATGCATGCCATCTATAACTGACCATGCATGCACGAATTTGTAAGAGGGTTAGCCTCCTTCTATCTTTAACGTAAATGTACTCTTTCGTTTGCATAAAAGGTATTTTTTTTTCATACATGTCATCTTAACATTTGTTTTTGTCACAGTTAAAAATGAGTAAACCTAAAGAGGTCGGATCATCGACCATGTGTGATAGAGAGACCACTAATATTTTTTGTGATCTCTGTCTGAGGGAGATTGAATTGGGAAATAGACCCACAACTTATTTTAATAAAGAAGGTTGGCAGATTCTCAAGACTTAATTCAAAAAAATAAACTAGAAGGGATTACAATTGGATGAAACTAAAAAACAAGTGATATCAATTAAAAAATAGGATTAATTAAAAAAAGTACTGGAAACTATGAAAAGAGCTCAAAAGGGATCAACTGGATTGGGATGGGATCCACTAAAGCGAACAATTGATGCACCCGAGGAATGGTGGGCAGAAACGTTAGAGGTAATTACATCACAATTTCTACATATTTTCAGAGTAAAATGTTTTGAGTAATGATTACATTTTTCTTGTTGTTACAGGCAGTGCCAGCGGCGAAAAAATTCAAATTGACTGTCATTGAACCACCTTTGGAGGATAAGCTGGATGGTATGTTCACTGGCGTTGTAGCAACTGGAGATCATGTTTTCAGTCCAAATGAGCAGGGCTTTGCAATCTTATCACAGGATATGGAGACCGAGCATATAGGTGACTCAGGAGAAGGTCACAACTAAATTTACACATATGTCTAATCTACTGGTGGAACAAAATGTCCTCGACCTGAAAAAAAATAATAAAGGTTTCGCATTTGTTAGAGGTTCTATTGAGACATTGCTCGAAACCTATTGAGACATTGCTCGAAACCTGCAAAAAAAAAAATCCAAAATGGCGAAGGACAACACAATTCAGGAGTGTGTTAAGTTCCTTAACACATATCCTGGTATTAAGGAAGACGAAGCTATGAATGTTAAGTATGTGAAATTGCTAGGGAACTCAACTCGCAGACAGTTCTTTGAGACTTTGGACCTAGAATTCTTACTTGCCTATTTGCGTTCTTTTATGAACGATTGAATGTTATTTTATGTAACTTCATTATTATTGTTGGGTTACATAGATTATTTATGTGATGGACTTATCTATTTATTTCTTATGTACTATAAATGTGATGGACTCGTGTTATGTATTTTACTTTTTCAATCACGAATATGTCGTACATGTATCGTTGTCATTGTCACATATTATTTATTAGCTTGTTTAAAAATCTATCATTTTTTCAAATTTTATATTATGGATGAAGAAGAAATTAATCAAAATTGCATTGTTGCTCTCACCCTTACATTGCTATACCATTAGTACCATGCATATGTTGATCGAAACACATGCATGACGTCGAGTAATATTAGAGATAGATGGGTCAGGTAGTTATTACGTGGTCACCCGACACGTTTCACAAACATGTTTCGTATGACAAAAGTAATATTTCTGGACCTGCTTAATGAATTTTGGACCCTTCATGGATTGCATGGTTCATCAGTAACAACAATTAGAGAGGTGTTGGCAATAACACTTTACATTTTATCCCAGAATGAATCCATTAGAGGAGCTATGGAACGGTTTCAACATTTCTCAGAAACCATCAATAGATATTTCTCAGTTGGGTTGAATGCGCTAGTGAGCCTGGCATGTGAAATAGTGAAGTCAAAGGACCCAACTTTTCAGTTCATCCCCACACATGTTGCAAATGACCCTCGATACATATCATTCTTTAAGGTGCTTCCCTAATTTAAATTTTAGTTACTACAATTATACACATATAATTTTATTATTGATTACTTTGTACATCACAGGATTGCATCGGAGCTATTGACGGAACCCATGTCGACGCATGTCTTTCTGGCACAGAGAAAGTTGCATACATTGGACGGTGCGGATCCCCAAGACAAAATGTTATGGTTGTGTGTGATTTCAACATGTGTTTCACATTCGTGATGGTTGAATGAGAAGGTAGCGCACACGACAACCGTATTTTCAAGTTTGCTACTAGAAACAGAAGATATGGTTTCCCTTATTCACCACCAGGTATGACAGTCCTGTTTTACTTTTGACCATCTGAATTTCTCTAAAATTGCTAAATGCTAGAAAAACTTACACAGGTAAGTACTATTTGGTCGATATCGGGTACCCTTTACAAAGGGGTTATTTGAAACCATATCCAGATACGAAATATCATGTACCTGATTTTGAAAGATCGAGCAGAGTTGCACGAGGCAAGAAAGAAATATTTAACAAAAGGCATTCATCCTTGCGCGGTGTGATCGAGAGATCGTTTGGGGTTTGGAAGACGAAATGGGCTATTTTACGTGATATGTCAACTTATTCATTTCCAAAACAAGTACAGATAGTAGTAGCCACAATGGCACTACACAACTTCATTCGACGACATCACTCCAGGGCGGATGTAGAATTTGTCGTCGTAGAAGAAGATTTATTTCAAATACCACCTGAGGCATTTGAATACCATGTGGGACGTACCATACCACAAATCGAACTTGATTCAGTAGGGACACGCACCCCAGATGGAGAAGGTGCTTCGGAGATGGCGGCTTTGAGATAACAAATAGCAAATGACATAAGCCAAACCATCTAGACATTTGTGAATGTTACTGTTGTGTCGACTCATTCTTATTATTCAGAGTGTTTGTTTATCTATTGTAAGGCTTTATTGTTTTGAGTACGTAATATGTGTGTCGAGCTGCATATCTTCTTAAATGAGTTGTTGATTTTAAACATTTCCTTAATCATCATTCTTACAAAGTTTGAACATTTACATAATAGAATGAGATCAATCTAATATATTAGCCTTTGAAGTTGTTTACTGCAATGGTTTTATGTTATATATGAGCATATTTATGTGAAGAAAAAATAGAAGATGCAATTGTGCTTTTTTTGGAAAATCTTTAGTTCTCAACAATAAACAACAGGAGAATAATTGTGCAGCAGCTTGGACGACCAATGAGGTTTGTTGTTGGCAACCGTTGCTTCCACTTTTTGGGGGTAAATACATAATGATCGCTTCAATAATTTTTCAGCTATATCATTAACTACTATATATAATGTTGTATAGATCATTTCAACTATATAATTCCAGTATTGTATTGGTGTTGGGTACATTCGAATTACCTGTTGCAGTAATGTTCTTCTGGGAGTTATATGGTTGTTGTATTGGGTACCTTCGAATTACCGTAATTAGCTGATGTTTTGTTCTTCTCAGGTAATTTAGTTTTAGAATTGAGAATATATGGCTATTGTATCGAGATGCTATATATGGCTGCAATATGGAGATGCTATACTTGGTGTGGTAAAAGTGATAGTTGGTAATTTTACATAGGGAGGCTATATATGGTTGTTGTATTGAGATGACCATTTTTACAAAAGACACTACTCCTTTTAATTTTTTTTGTGGTTCCAACATTTTATTAGAAAATGTGTCATTTATGTTTATTACTTGGCTTCATTGGAATGGTAATGTGATAGATTCTATGCAATTCATTTTAATAAATCTGTTTTACATCCCAAACGACAATCATATGCTAGTTGTCGGTTCGGTTACCATGTGTTTTCCTATTTGCTGGCTCGGTTAACTTGCTTGGGGGATATGTGAAAACATAAATAGTAAGTTGTATCTTCTCTTCAGAACTCTTGTTAAAAGACCTGCTTGGGGTATGTTTGCTTGGGGAATATTTGTTAGTTGTTGGTTGTAGAGCTTGGTTGTGAGCACATATTACAACTTCAAGTCCTCTATTCTATGCTTTTCTAAAGCAATCTTTTATTCTGTTAGCAAATAGTTATTTCTGTAAATAGTGAGGTTCAAGTATTACCCATCTAAAGATATAAGAACTGAGTGTTATAGATGTTGGTATTGTAAATTACCAATGCACCAATATATAAATGAGCTTTTCATCTGGAACAGTATTGGTTTGGTTGTCTGGGCTACAGATTTGGCTGTCTGGAAATTTTGGCTTTTGGATACAAATGAGGCTAAACATGTACAAATTTTTGTTATATTAGATCACTCTTTTCTTATACAAGATTGTGTTAAACGAGCTGCATATTTGTGTGAGGTAATCTGTGCATGTTCCTTAGATCTGGGATGGAGCCTGTTGCGTCTCATTATAATACGTGGTTGCTATATATGGTTTCTATATTGAGATGGCAACATTTGCAAAAGGCACTCCTTCTTTTACATGACTAAATATGGTTGTTATATATGAGATGAAATTTCATGGGTTAGACATTGCACTTCGGAATGATGCTCTTATACTAGTTTTCTTTATGTTGGATGTTAAAAATGAAGTTTTTAGATGGAATAGAAAGAATTTTTTAGATCACATTGAGCCGCAACTATTCTTTTTGACATAATGGCAATCTTTACATTATTTTGGATCTAGAAAAAACATAATGAGCTACAGTTGTGTTGTGATGGCTTCTCATAGTGTTGAAATTGGTTGGCTTCTCCATACTTCGGTAAGTATATTTTCAATATTTCCTCAATTTTTTTACTGATCTATTCTTTTTTTATTAACTGCTGGACGATGAGTTTCATGGAAGTCCGGGCAAGTGATGTGTCTGTGCGGGCTACCGACCTTGTTACTCACGTCACACCAGCCACATAGCTACGAGAGACAATTTTAAAGGCGCCCGCGGTGGACACAAAAACAGGAGGACTGCACTTTCTTCAGGTGGGCCGACATTACATCTCTTTCTATGAAATCCCAACTGGACCTTGCTGCTCGGAGTTTGTCGGTATCACAATTTCAAAACACCGGTCTTGGTTCTAGTGCTTCCATTTCTACGGTATCCCAGTCGGATAAGTTTGCTCTGGGTTATGGAGTGTTAGAGTCGGGCAGCATGGGCCGTGATATGCTGCTACATTTTAAAGTTAATATTATAATTTTTTTCTTATAATTTTAACATATTATCTTTTCTTCTTTTTTGTGTATCATTATAGTACATATTAGTGTGTTAAATTGTATTTAACTTTTGTTTAGGTAACGGTGTTTCTATGATGTGATCTGAAATGTTTAAGTGATATAAATATTTTGTATTTTCATGTCTTAATATTTGAACTTTAATTTTAAGAATATTTTGTATTTTCATGTTCTTCAATTTTCACATTTATCTCCCCTTTATGATGCATTAAGAAGGTTGATAAATTTATTAAAAAAATTTGCAAATAAACTGTTTACAAAACGCACAAACCAAATAACTTATCCAGAATAAGGGTAGATTGGTCATTTATCCAGAATCACATGTTCTCAAAACACACTAACCAAACATCCAGTCAGCTTATCCGGATCAGCTGGTCATCAGTAGATTATTAGGATAAGCTGCTTATCATCATAAGCTGGATAAACTGCAGCTGCCCTAAACAGACCCTAAATTGAGATGAAAGCAATCTCTCTGGTGGACCATTTTGATTTCTATTTAAGTTTTCTAGAGACTAAATTAACCTTTTACATAGTTGGGGATCATTTTGGCCCCTACAAGTAGTCGGGTGACTATTTTAATTATTTCCTCTCATTTAATCATTTTAATTGACTTTACTTATTCGCTATACTTCAATTTTTTTAAATATCTTTTAAAAATTTTGATTTAAAACATTTATATATGACTCTTGATTAGTGCTACAAGATCCTTGGCGGTTGAGTAATGAATTAACATTGCACGAGAATTCAACACACATTAAAAAGAGAAAAAACAACCCGTAGAGACACTATAAGTTTTTACGTGGAAAACCCAGAAAGGGAAAAAATTGTTAGATCTGGCCCAGTTATAAGAATCCACTCTAAGTTGATGATTATAGAGACTCTGTCTCAACCCAACTTGATATAACTGTCATATCATGGCAGGTCATCTCGTGTTGAAGTAATAACAGATAAATTATTACCCAATATCTATTTGAAATAAATCTATCTAATTTTTCTTCAAGTTTCACACACAGATACACAAATATAATCAAGTTTTATAAAATAAAGGTACTCAAAATTCATTCAGATCATAGAGATATACAACAAAATGAATATATACAACAATCATGGTTTAATCTCTCTATCATCAAACAAGACTAAACATCATCATCACTATCAAAAATAAAAATAAAAAATAATGACATATCTAAAATCAGGCTCTCAGAAGTGATACAAAAGTCTCAACTCATCATGAACCTTACCCTTCCCTGAAACAACACATGTGAGCAAAGTAAGGTAAGCAACCATAAACTCAGTAGGCTATTTAAAATTTACCGCAGTTTTCAATATTAAAAAAATTAACTTGTATTCGATGTAAGTAAATCAAACATGCCAAAATATCATGTGTAGGATTTATTACGGTACCAATACACAAAATTGTGACTGCATTAGGCATATGCTAAATAACAATATAAATAACATGATATCAAAAATGCAGAAAAATAACATGAAAATCAAATTCAGTATTTGATTACTTTAATATTTTCCCTTTGCCTCCTTATAACTCCACTCTACTTATAACTCCACTTATAAATCTCTATATTCATTTACATAACTATCAAATTTTTAAATCACATCAAAAATATTATATATA